>NW_023270709.1:5810673-6085743 GCF_011800145.1 Mirounga leonina | reverse complement strand
AACACATACACCCTGAACACGCATACCCAACACTCACCCAACACACTCACCCCACACCCTACCTAACACACACACTTCTAACATATTCATCCGACATACCTACCCAACACATACATACACCCAACACCCCACCCAACACAAATACGCACGTGTAACACACACATCTAATACACACACAAACACACACACTTAAAAACTCCTGTTAGCGCTTCATAATGTCCAGAGTGAAGTGTCCGCCCTGGCTTGCAAAGCTTCCCACAGTTAACCCCCCTACTTATCTAGCTTTTCTCCCACTGGACCCCTGCTCCAGAGATGACACATTTAGGGACAATTTGGAATAAGCTCATCACTTGCAGTGGAAATAAATTTTCAATGGAATATTTTGCGGTTGTTTACCTGTTCTGTAGACAACAACAAAAGCTACATACGTATATATACACTTCTGCACATATGCACACATGTAGAAATGCAAAATATAAAACATGTAATATATATGTGTATATGGAGAAGGAGAAATTGTCCAAATGCTGGTCTCTGTCGTTTTAAGTCGTTTTAAGTTTTGGAGTGGAGGCAGTGGTGAGGTTCTGTAGGATTCAGATGCTGATCCACCAGCTCACTGCTGGTGCCCATCACATCTCTTACAACTAGCTGTAATCCCACGTTTGCTTATCTGTCCCCAGGTGGATGGGTTTTCCACAGACGGGGCCGGGGGCGGGGGGAGGGGGGAGGATGCATCTTCTTCATCAGTGTGTTCTCAGTGCTCAGCAGGGCACAAGCCAGTGGGGATCCCCTGCAATCTCTTATAATGAAAGAGGATCTGGAGAGCACTTTCATACTGGGTTGCAGGGAGCATGGCAAGGGTGGTGCTCAGTGATGTGGGTGTGAGCCTCCATGAGCCTGCATTTGCAAATTTGTTAACTTTAAGAGGTAAGTTTCCAAAATCCTTCAGGCAAAGTGGTTTTTTTGGGATGTATGGTCTCCTTAAGCCAATCCATCTCACTGTAGACTCTTTGAAGACACTGAGGCAGGGGCAGGTCTAGTGGATATGGCTCGGATCCTATAATGGCAAATCACATCCGAGAAAGACCTACTTGCCCCCAAGTATTTTTCCCCTACTAAGCTTGTCATAGTGTCTGATTCATCCCTTCGCTTTGCAACTACGGTTCCCAACCCCGGCTACACATTTGAATCACCTGAGGCACTCAGTCCTGACACTGGAAGCTCCCACCAAAGGTTCTGGTTGATGGTCTGGGGTGGGCGATCAGGATGGAGAACCCTCGCTAATGTACCAAGGCCACAGAGCTTTGTTTCTCAGCTCCCGACCGGTGTTATACCGTGTGGGGTTCCTACTGTTGAAGGTGCTGACAGCACCTGCTTCGACTTTCATTTTAAAAATAATTCATGAGGGCCGCCTGGATGGCTCAGTCGGTTGAACGACAGGCTCTTGATTTTGGCTCAGGGTCCTGAGATGGAGCCCCACGTTGGGCTCCATGCTGAGCGCAGAGTCTGCTTGAGATTCTCTCTCCCTCTGCTCCTCCACCCTGCTCAGGCTCTCTGTGTCTAAATAAATAAATCAGATCTTTAAAAAAAAATAAAATAATAAATAAAGCAATTATTCAGAGATTTTTCCCTTTCCCACCTAACAACTTGCCTTTTTAAGTCTTCGGGGAGTGAGCCCACCTGGTGGAGCATGGAAGCAGTGTTCAGGTTTTGTCACTCTTTTTGCTGAGGACAGCTAGCCATGCTGGTGCTTGTGACGGCCACCAGATTTTACATTATTCTTCATCTTAGTTTGACATTGTTAAATTCACGCCCATAATGGGCCGTTGGTTAAATAAAGCATTTGAAATACTGACTTTTAAATACAAGTGTATGAAGAAAATAATATTTCATAATCATTATGACATAATCATTCCTTAAATAAGGCTCAAAAATTCTACCAGTCACATTCATTGAATCAAAATTCTTGAAGGACATCAGTTTCTGGTATCTCAAAACCATTGTCCCATAGAGAAAATACAGGAACTATTTTACCCAATTGCTTTTCCATTTATGAAAAGAAAACTTAACCAAAGAAACACCCTTGGGGCACCTGAGTGGCTCAGTCGGTTAAGCGCCTGCCTTCGGCTCAGGTCATGATCTCAGGGTCCTGGGATCGAGTCCCACATGGGGCTCCCTGCTCAGCGGGAAGTCTGCTTCTCCCTCTGCCTCTCGTGTTCTCTTTCTCTCTCTCAAATAAATAAATAAAATCTAGAAAAAAAAAAAGAAAACATCCTCTCTTTTATCATTTTGAAACAAAATATGAAAATGATTTTTAAAAAAAGTTTATGTTCTACTTTTGATGTCCATAACATGACTAACTTTCAAGCTGCATTTTAATATTTGTTGTTTGCCCAAACCAAATACAATATAACAGGTCATTTTAAAAATTAAGTCTGTCAGGGTGCCTGGGTGGCTCAGTTGGTTGGGTGTCCAACTCTTGATTTCCGCTCAGGTCATGATTTCAGGGTCGTGAAATGGAGCCCTACATTGGGCTCTGCGCTGAGCATGGAATCTGCTTGAGATTCTCTCTCTCTTCCCCCTCTGCCCCACCCCTGCTTGTGCGTGCTCTCTCTCTCTCTGTAAAAAAAAAAAAAAAAATTGTCAACAAATTGTTGACATATGACTTTCTCATATAAAATGAAAGCATATTAAATAGCACAAGCCACTCATTAAGTGAGAAAAATAAAATGCACCTTATAAATTGTGAGCGTTACTATTACATTAGAAATACTTTATGACAACCTTTGATATCAGATTGATCTAAAATAAGATAATAAATGAGAATAGCTTTTAGTCAAAGTCATGCAAAAATAATAAAATTATTTTTCTTATTTTTGAAAGAGGTCTTCAGATTATACATTATAAGAAAGAGGTGCAGGGCGCCTGGGTGGCTCAGTCAGTTAAGTGTCCTCTCCTGATTTCGGCTCAACTCATGATCTCAGGGTTGTGGGATCGAGTCCCTGAGTCTGGCTCCTGTTTAAGATTCTCTTTCTCCCTCTGCCCCTCCCTACCTCTCCTCCTTCTCCCCCCCAAAATAAAAAAAAAAGAAAAGAAAAAGAAGGAGTTGCATGAGTGAAAAACTTTGGGGAAATGGCATCTTTTCTCCAACTTGATTATTAAAATCATCCTGGAGCTTGTCGAATAAAGAGACTTCTGGTCGCCACCTCCAGACCCACGAATCAACTTTCAAGAGATGCTGGGGCCCCTCTATTTTATTCGCACCCCAGATGATTCTGATGATGAGCCTGGTGTAGGAAACACCCATCTTGTCAGAAAGCAGTTTCTCGAGGCAAAAAGAAGCCAGAAAAGCAAAGGCGTCAGCTGGCAGAACACAATTGGCAGAAGGCGTCCAGATCTGCACATGGTCCTGCCCTGGAAGATCTTAGAAAGCTGGAGCGAAGGCAGGAAGACACTGAAAGGATAGATCCAGGATTTGGTGAGGATTAAAGCTGCAGGTTATTGCAAAGCCAGCAGATCCAATTACTTGTCTCAGAACTGTCTCTTACCGTGGGACCATGGGAAAGTCTCTTGCCTCATGTTCCTCGCCTGGATGATGAAGATTAAAAAAACAAAAACAAAAACAAAAAAAACCAACCTCCTAGGATTGTGGCAAGGGTTAAAAGAAATTATCCAGGCAAGGCATTTGGCCCCAAAGCAGCCCCAACCTAAGTAGAGAAGCCAAAGAGAGGCTGGGGAATGACTTTGAAGAATGATTTTGACTGTCTTTGACCTGTCTCAGCAAAATTATTATTATATTTTTTGAAACTGTAACTTGTCCATTGTCCTATTCTTTTAGGGGTGGACAGTCTATTCATAATTAGTCTGGGACCCCATGCCATTTCATTCAATAGTTGAACGCTGTCTCCAAGCCTGGAAATGATTCTTCAGGGCAATCGAGTTAGAGCATCTTGGTGAAGGAGGTTAAACAATGCTGTGTTTTGAAAGTAGTTTCTGCAAGGTTCTCCCGGTGAAGATGAAGGTTCTGGAAAGGGAGTTTTACAACGCCCACCTCCACTGAACAAGCAAAGTAGCTAGGCTGGGAGGTGGGGGCTGCGTATGCTGAGATCTTTGATATATTTCTCACCACAAAGCATTCTTTTATTTAACATCTTTCAGAGATGAAAATGTAATTGTTAGCTAGGCTTACAAATTGGAGGTCCTATTCTAAAGCCTGCAGACTAACTCACTGGAAGCATACGGGCTGGTAATGAGATTAGAGACTCAGCTCTCAGATCCCACAGACTAAAATACATATTCAGGAAGCCGGAGATGGGGTCCTGGAGTGGACCAAAAATATGTTATGCAAATACAATGTGTCTGTATTAGTTTGGGAAGTAATGAAAAAATAGAAAGTTATCTTGAGACCTTTCTTTTCCTCAAAGAAAAGCTGTGGCGGGTTCAGAATTGCTCCCTCCCCAGAAAGGGGAACCCTCCTACACTGTTGGTGGGAATGCAAGCTGGTGCAGCCACTCTGGAAAACTGTATGGAGGTTCCTCAAAAAGTTGAAAATAGAGCTACCATATGATCCAGCAATTGCACTACTGGGTATTTACCCCAAAGATACAAAAGTAGGGATCCGAAGGGGTACGTGCACCCCGATGTTTATAGCAGCAATGTCCACAATAGCCAAACTGTGGAAAGAGCCAAGATGTCCATCGACAGATGACTGGATAAAGAGGATGTGGTATATATATACAATGGAATATTATGCAGCCATCAAAAGGAATGAGATCTTGCCATTTGCAACGACGTGGATGGAACTGGAGGGTATCATGTTGAGTGAAATAAGTCAAACAGAGAAAGACATGTATCATATGATCTCACTGATATGAGGAATTCTTAATCGCAGGAAACAAACTGAGGGTTGTTGGAGTGGGTGGTGGGGTGGGAGGGATGGGATGACTGAGTGATAGACACTGGGGAGGGTATGTGCTCTGGTAAGCGCTGTGAATTGTGCAAGACTGTTGAATCTCAGATCTGTACCTCTGAAACAAATAATGCAATATATGTTAAGAAAAAAAAAAGAAGAAGAAGAAGGTAGCGGGAGGGGAAGAATGAAGGGGGGGAAATCGGAGGGGTAGACGAACCATGAGAGACGGTGGACTCTGAAAAACAAACGGGGTTCTAGAGGGGAGGGTGGTGGGAGGATGGGTTAGCCTGGTGGTGGGTATTGAGGAGGGCACATTCTGCATGGAGCACTGGGTGTTATGCACAAACAATGAATCATGGAACACTTCATCTAAAACTAATGATGTAATGTATGGGGATTAACATAAGAATAAAAAAAAAAGAATTGCTCCCTCCCCGCCCTCCCCCCCCCCTCCCCACCAAGAGGAAGTTTCATCTCTGGGCCCTGGCTGGCTCTGCAGAGCATGGATGGGTAGCTCTGGGAAGGCACATGCAGATGAAGCCCCACCTGACTGCTGACAGGCACAGGACCTGAAGCAGTAAAGTGAAAAACTGAGGTTTGCAGAAAGGGAGGTGGGTGGGGGGATAGGGTAACTGGATGATGGGCATTAAGGAGGGCACGTCTTTTACACAACTGAGTGTCATACACAGCTGATGAATCATTGAACACTACATCAGAAACTAGTGATGTACTATATGTTGGCTAATTGAATTTAAATAAATAAATAATAAAAATCTTTAAAAAAGAAGGTGGCTGTGTAGGTATAGAATATTCTGGAAGGAAGCTCAATTCAAGTGATAATGGTTGCTTAAGGTGGGAGAAATTTGGGGATGGGGAGGGGGGGTCAGGGAAGAGAGAGGGAATTACTTTCCATGTGTTCCCTTTTTCACTGCTTAATTTTCTTACCATTGCATGTATTAACTTTGTTTTACACTTTTTGCATCAACTTTTTAAAAATAATTTTTAGAAAGAATTATTTAAGATGATGAAGGATTATCCTTTGCTTGACAGGAAATCAAGCAAAGGATATCATATGGTTCCTGACAATAAAACCTAGACAGTGTCTGACTTTGGTAGTTCTTAAAAATGATTATTAGTTGAGAGGTGCCTGGGTGGCTCAATTGGTTAAGCAGCTGCCTTTGGCTCGGGTTATGATCTCAGGGTCCTGGGATCGAGCCCTGCCACCAGCAGCAGGCTCCCTCCTCAGCAGGGATTCTGCTTCTTCCTCTCCCTCTGCCCTTCCCTCCCACTGCTTGTGCTTTCTCTCTCTCAAATAAATAAATAAAATCTTTTTAAAAAAAAAGCAGGGTAAAGAATGAAGTGATTATTTTCATCTTTATCCCTTGCAGCTGGGCATGGCTACTCTCGATCCATTGTTAGAATTCATTGTGTGTTCATATCTCTCCCTTCCTTTCAGACACAACGCTCTTAACTGCTACAAATTATTAGCATATTTCATCAAAAGTTCTTACAGCAGAAGTATGTCACATGATGATAATTCTTTTCATCAGAAGAATGAAATGGGAAGTTTGGGACATTGCTATTCATTAAGTTACATATCCATAGCTTCTCTCGTTGATGAGCTTTTCTCCTAGTCTATAGGCTAAGGAAATTCAGGACAAGAAATATGTATGTGAATGTGAAAAAAGAGAAAATGAGAACATCAGAAACTAGTGATGTACTATATGTTGGCTAATTGAATTTAAATAAAATAAAGAAATAAATTTTTTGTTTATTTAAATAATAAATTTAATTTTATTTATTTAATTTATTATTAAAAATAAATTTTATTTATTTAAATAAAAAATTTAATTTGTCAATTAAATTGACAAATCTAATGTGCTGTTTTAAATTTACTAGAGAGGTCTAACCCAGGGGCCTCCTCTCAAAATGTAAACTCAATCTGTACGTGAGCTCATTACCACAGAGCATGTGTACCTTAAAATAAGTGAGAAAATTGGTGCAGAAGTAAACGGTCTGATGGCTGGGGGAGTGTAGAAAAAAAAAATCCCAATACTTATTTTCCAGGTAGCAGTCTATAGAAGGTAGAGAGAGCAGAGCTACCTACCTACTAAATTCAAAATACCATCCTAAAGAGCTCACATGGATTAGAGTCAGGGAGGAGGCAGGTATTGCTCACGTTATGGCACAGATTTCTTCTTCCTGAAAATTAAACAGTGGTGGAATTAAAAATTGATATATGAACTTATCAGAGGTACCAGATGACCAGCTTCTAGAAAATCAACTTTCTTTTCTCTCAGTCCCCAAGAGCTGGTAGTAATTCATGATCTCTTAGGCTAACAAATGTCAATTGAAAAAGTATAAATGAAAACCCTGACCACCTGGTGACTCCTCAGGGCCCAGAGGAATTGTTGATCTTTCATAAAGAAGCAGCCAAAAATACAGAAGAGTTCCACACACACATATTGGTGCTCTTCTCACTTGCTTTTCCACCTGGCAATAAAAAATCTGTGGAATGAAGGAATAAATGAGTGGTAAAAGGATGGGAATGTGGGCCAAGAGGGACTTTCACAGGGAGAGGAGAGGGTTGGGTGAATATATTTTAAGAAATTAAATTGGAAGAGTGAAAGGAGTTTATACATGCAAAAAAAAAAAAATAAATAAGTGGTTAATTGGGTAAATAGTCATAGGTTTTGAACCTGGATTTATAACCAGCAAACTGAAAAACAAACAAGCAAACAAAAAAACCTCCTCTTAAGGTCACCAATAAAGTGAGAGAGACACTTAGAAGTTTCATTTCCTTAGGAAGTGTGCTCCTTCATACCACATCCACATAGAAACTTATTCTTAAGGATTTTCCACCATTTTGTTTGTTACACTGAAGAACCCAGGAGACCACCACATACTGGATCAGGAGGACCCTCCCTCTTTTCCCTCTCTCCTGCTCACTACCCCCACTAAAAGAATTAGGTATTAATCCTTTCTTTGATATAAGGGTTCCGGGAAGTGCCTCCCGTCTTGGAATCAGTTCAGAGGAGAAGTCCAGCTATTAAGGAATAAACCTTGCAGGCAGGAGGTGTTTGAGCTTGCAAGAAGACAGGGCAAGCTTCCTATACAATAGAATATCTAATTTTGGATAATTTGGAATATGCATAAATATTTTTACCCACCTTATTAAAATGCTTTTAGTTCTATATTTGTATGTGACAGTTAAATGGTGTAAAAAATGGCCTGAATAATACACTTAGTCCTATTTGCCTTCCTGAAGCTTCTCACTGGAACAGGGTATTACCAGATTCAGAGTCATTTTTCCCTGGACAATCACCCTTATACCTCATGAAGCGAAATGAACGGCCAGAGCAATAGGGAAGTGAAATAATTCGGATATGCTCCGCTTCTACCTAATATTCTTAGCTATTAATATCATTCTTTTATTCGTGGTGTTGGAAGCCACGAATAGTTATAATAAATAATGGAACAATATGTGTGTGGCTGCATTCAAGGAATAATCACATTGCTTCAACATGGGACTCAAATTCATTGGAATTAATTTGAAAACACTCTCCTCAACTCTATTTTCCCTCAGTTCGAAAAACACTGATGACATGTCAAAACCCGTTTCCTGGAAGTGACCAAAAGCAGCCAAATTAATCACCAAGAGCTATTACCATTGAATATAAAATTATAGAAAGGCCTCTGAAGACTAGACCGTGCTTACATTTCAGGAGGGTGTGGTTATGGGTGTGAAATGTGTGGTTAACCTGTAACCCTTGGTTGTTTGCCCCAAGCATGCCCATGCAGCAACCCCCGGGGGGCCAGCTGGTGCACCAGCAAACCAGGAAAACAATCTCACTTACTATTACACTGTTACCTGCTGACACTGAACTTGGAGATTTAGGAGTATAATCAGAATCAAAGGAGATGCCAGTCTGCTGAACTTGAAAATAGGTTATTAACAAAAAGCAAAACCTACCAGAGTAGTCTGCAATTGCTTAGCTTCTAAACTACAGCTGTAGCCCAAAATTGGTCTTCAGAGCTAGCCTTGGTTCTTTGGAATGTATGTAATTTGGGGGGCTGGTGGTGGATAGTCCCTCCAGCATATACTTCCCACACATACATGCTCTTCTTGCTTGGAAGTTTAACATAAGTGTTATAACAACTTCACAAAAATTTAAGTAAGGAGGAAGCAAACATTCCAGAAGCTATTCTTAGCTCCTTTTCAATCATTGGCCTGAATTGGAGGTTTTTTTGGAAAGCAGTGCTCTGCCCATCTCTTTAAAAATTTATTTACTTGTTTTTTCAGTCTTATGACTTCTGCTCTGGGCGAACTGAAGCCAGGTCATTTTGAATGTTTGAGTTAAAGAGCCCTTGGGAAAAGAATCTTCCATTATCTTCCTGTCTGGGTAAGTGCCAGAACAATCCATTGTAAAACTAATACAAATGTACTTACTTCTATAAAAGTCAACTCCTTGAACCAAGACACTGGCATGTGCTGTGTTGCTCTGAGCTTTTTTCTGATTTCAGTTCACTGAGCCCTTTATGCCTGGGCAGAATTTAAGCCCCATTGGTGAGGTCTTCACAGTCATGGGATAACGTATAGGAGAAATTTGACAATTAGCTGAAATACCTGGACTGGTCAGACAATTAAGTAATTTGGACTACTACTTGAAAGTACATATTCTGGCCAGATGGAGAGAAGGAGAGAAGGAGAGAAGGGTAAAAGCAGAGGCTTTCATCAATATGGCCATACCTGCATTGAACAAATCTGGGGATGAAAAGATGAATATGCACAAAAGCCAAAAGGAAAATCAGCATGTGATTATTTGCTTTAGAAAGGAAGGTCACCTGAGACTCTTTAAAGCTCTCTTGATTTGCAGCAAGATGTCTTCAAACATTATCTTGATGTAAATTTTCCCCCATTTCTTAGACTAACCCTCAAGAAGCTAGAACTGTTGTGTCGAGAAGGCAAAGAGAAATAAACAAGGGTTTCCCACCCCAGAATGATGCTCTTGAGATTCCGAAAGGAAGGCCACAGAGGGGCAGGAAATAAGAGATTATGCCCTGGAAGGGAAGGAAAGGAGGAATCTAAGTCGCCTGGGGTGTATGGCAGGGAACATGGTGGCAGGAGTGCTCTTGGCCACGGGTGGGAAAAAAATTGGGAGTGGAGAGGACCACCTGGCAGGCAGCAACAGGCTACTGCCTGGAAGCCAAGTCACACCTGCAGAGGTGAGTGGCAAGGAGTTGTTCTACCTGTCCTCATCGGGCCAGGACCCTCATGGACCCCTGCAGGCCCACTGCCAATGGACAGAATGCCCATCTCTCCACACATCTGCTGAGCCTCAGAATTGCTTCATACTTCCTCCCTTGAATGGCATGAGCCATATAATTCCCCCCAACAGAGAGTGGGTCCTTGTTACTCAGCCATGCTCTGGGGACAAATTCAAGGCCCTGTATGTGGGTGAGGTTGAGTAGAAAAATATCACCCCCATTACAAACGCCTGCTCATTCTAATCAAATTTATGGAAATTGAGTCAATCTAATCTTTTCAGAAGATCTCTTCTTCTTGAGTAGGAGCCCTTGCTCACCTCACCTACATGTCTCATGGCTGATGTGTTAGATTGAAAAGGCACTAAATGGACAAGGTGTTGGGTAGACAGATATGAGCACATATTAAATGGAGTAAACTTGACCCAACTCTTTCCCCATAATTTCCTGAATGAGCCTAAAGTGCCCCAATCTCCTTTTCATTCACTCATAGAAGAAAATGTTTACCCAGTACCAATCTAGAGTCTCTCTGTTATGTCATTCAACTAATGCAGGTGCATTCAGGGCAATATTTCTACCCTCAGAAGCATTAATAATTGTACAATCAACATTCACTACAGTGAAATGATCATTAAAGTCCCTTTTAGCTAGCAGGTGAAATGATTCTATTAAAGTCTGTTGAATATCTAACTTGGGGAACTTGGGTATAAAATGCAATATTCTGGACTTAATTTGGGGGGAGGATTCTTGTGTCCTACGGTGATGGTGGTGTAGGGCACCCAACAAGCCTGGGTGTCTCAGGACTAAGGAGCCTTGAAATATGGCTGTCCCCACTCTCTTCATCACCTCATGCATAACTGTAAGTTACACACAAGATGCCGGATTGTTTGTGCTTTTTCCTTGACTTTTAACTCAGTGAATAGGAACTACTCTGGGACTAATTTTAATGTGTTTGATAAAAATCCTTGCCCACTGATGCTTATACACAATCTGAGCCTTAATATCACTTTGAGAATATCAGCAGAAATAAATGGTTTCTGAAGGCAAGAAAACAGGACTTTTCCCCTCTCTTCTTGTTAATTTATGACTTACTGATTTGAAATCACATTTAGATTATCTAGGTACTATAAAGGAGTAGAAATGAAAATATATTCTCCCTCTCCGATTTTTTCTTGTGAAAATTTTCAAATATTCAAAAGAGTTGAAAGAATAAAATAGTGTAATAAACACTGCAATCCTTTACTTGGATTCAATAATTATTAACATTTTGCTGTATTCACTTCATCTATCCATCCATTTATGTATTTATTGTGGAGCCAACTGAAAGCTAATTCTTAACATTATGTCACATCATTACTAAGGACTATGGCATGCAGAGCCTAAAAACAAGGATATTTTCATTACAAAATACCATTATTACACTTACGAGAATAAACAAAAATTCTGGAATATCATTTAATATCCTGTGCATAGTCTTTTTCCAATGGTCTAACACTTATTCTTTATGCTCATTATAGAGATTTGTTTTGATGTACCAGAGGTGACCTTATCAACACTCGGTTCACGCTGTTGGCAGAAAGCATGGCTTATGAGACTGTTCTAATACCCAAATTCTCATTTGTGGTAAACATACTCCAAACTCAATTACTTGAAGGTATCTTTTATTTGACAATGAAGTCAGCCTGGTGGGATCACTGATAATCCATGTTGGTTATCTGTCTGTATGTACAGACATGCAGCAATTACTACATGCTGCTTTGAAATTCTCCCAGACCCAAATCACCACGGCCCAGCCCGAGGGTAGACAACCCCGGGGTCTTGACCGTTCTTTTGTTCACACAGTAAAGCAGCTTCTGGGCTATAGGCAATTTTAGCGGCAGATCCTCCTTGCCCTACAGCCATGTAGAGCTGGAATGCTCCGGAGACATCACAGTTATGAGGATTAACCAGATCCAGACAAGAAATCTGTCCTGTTGATTGAGAGCATATCCATGCGCTTTGAAAAAAAAAAAGTACCAACTGAGCATCAGATAGTAGGATGGACCTTCTCTCATGTACAAAATGCCTGCACTCTGTCCCTGGCCAGAGTCAGAACCTTAGCCATCCATAGCTCTCAGAAGTTTTACCTGCCAGGGAGGGGACAGATCATGTGGTGTGCTCTGAAGAAAAAGAAAACACCAGAAGGGGCTAGTGATGGGTGGAAGCCTCATGCTTTTTTGGTAGGGTGGCCGGGGCGGGCCCCTCGGATAAGGGGGTAGATTTGGGTAGAGACCAGAGAGAAAGGGAGCCCTCGGGGAGGACATGGGCACCTTCATGCCCAGGCAGCAGTAACTGAAGGACTGCAGTGGTCTGCCTGGCTTATCTGTGGGGGAGCAGACTGAGGGAGGGGGACAATGGCAGGGGATAAGCTGCAGGGCTGGGGTGTAGGGGTCTGGGGGCATAGGGTGATGCAGCATGTCCTGTAGGGGTCTTGGAGGACAGGCTGCATTCTGGAGTTTAACTCCGAGATTGGAAGCCATTTACAATCCACATTTGGTAACCAAATAAGGTTCTGTGGCCTGTGTATCTATGTAACAAATTTCCTTTGCTCCTTTTTCTCTTCTACCATATTTTTTTAGGCTTTCAGTTGTAATTCATGCATTTTTTATTGTATATATAATTTGGCAAGTCATCTTAAATCTTTCATGGACTCAAACAATACATATTTATATCTCTATATTATCTACCTAAACAGTAAAGATTTTAAAATTATATTACCTGTTTGGGGCTAACATTGCTGGTTAATATGAGCAGTGATGTTGGCTCAAAACGGTAAGAACAAAGTTCAGGCACGGAAATTTTATTTCTATTCAGAATACAGAATCCTAGTAGTAACCATGATCCTTTATTTAATCTAGCCATTCAAAGAGGCCTGACATCTGTCCTAATATAATAGATAGACCTCATATAAATATTATGGGCAGTCACTGTATCTCAGGCTACAATGTCCATCCATTAATATTCCCACTTTGATCTTGAAACTTTCCTTATGTTTCCTGTATAGTTTCCACAAACTGGCTTACTAATTCTGCTCAGGGTAGCCTATAGAAAACAGCTTGAGTGGATGTTTCAATGAGCTAATAAATGTGAAAACAGCATTTATCTTCAAACCAGAAAATCATGTTAAATCATCTCATATATTCATGCATTTGTACCATTGGGTAAAACAGAGCGGGTCGGGGGAAGAGGTACAAATATTTTGCCTGTCCACAGGCTATTTGCTGAATCACCTCACACAGGTTATCATCTAAGAATATTTACTGAATGCTAGTAACTA
This sequence comes from Mirounga leonina, assembly GCF_011800145.1. Taxonomy (NCBI): domain Eukaryota; kingdom Metazoa; phylum Chordata; class Mammalia; order Carnivora; family Phocidae; genus Mirounga; species Mirounga leonina. The sequence goes on along the minus strand of NW_023270709.1, from coordinate 6,072,250 downwards.
AAAAGTGTGAACTCCATCAGGCTTTACTAATGGGATTATTTAGTGCTGTGACTAACGCTGATAGCTCCCCCCCCTTTTTTTCCCAAGATTTTGTTTATTTATTTGAGAGAGAGAAAGAGAGAGCAGGAGCCTGGGGCGGGGGTGCAGAGGGAGAAGGAGAGGGACAAGCAGACAAGCAGGCTCCCGGCTGAGCACAGAGCCCAACTCAGGACTCAGTCCCAGGACCCTGAGATCATGACCTGAGCCAAAAGCAGATGCTTAACCGAAACACTCAGGTGCCCTAAAAGCTAATAGTCTTTTTTTTTTTTTTTAAGATTTTTATTTATTTGACAGAGAGAGAAAGAGCACACAAGCAGGGGAAGCGGCAGGCAGAGGGAGAGGGAGAAGCAGGCTCCCCTGCTAAACAGGGAGCCCGATGCGGGGCTCGATCCCAGGACCTGGGGATCACGACCTGAGCTGAAGGCAGCCGCTTAACCGACTGAGCCACCCAGGAGCCCTAAAAGCTGATAGTCTTAAACAGTCTTGGGTTTTCAATGATTTTTCAGAGTGTTCTGCTCAAAAATGGCAACTTTAGGCAAGCACCTTGGCAGTAGCGATGAATGAAGTCTGTTATCTAGGTTCGAAGTAAAGAAATTCCATCCTCAGAAAAGGGATAGCTTGACACAATATTTAGTTTGGCAGTAAAAGCAAAGCTGAGGTCAGCAGTGTAGGGGCTGAAGGCAGGCCACCCCAAAATGTACGATTTTTTTTTAAAGATTTTATTTATTTATTTGACAGAGAGAGAGATAGCGAGAGCAGGAACACAAGCAGGGGGAGTGGGAGTGGGAGAGGGAGAAGCAGGCTTCCTGCCAAGCAGGGAGCCCGATGTGGGACACTATCCCAGGACCCTGGGATCATGACCTGAGCCGAAGGCAGACGCTTAACAACTGAGCCACCCAGGCGCCCAAAATGTGCGATTTTAAGTAAAAGTTATTTAACAGACAGCCTGTGTGAGGACTTTCAGACCCTCCTCTCTCTCCCCGCAAGCAGGAAATAAATCTCCGATGGGAGAGGTACCCTCCCTATACCAGAAGGTAAAGAGACATCCTTACCTCCGGAGAGAGGGAATTCAGGGCTGAGAAGACTGTATAAAGAACATTTGTTAGGTTTTACTAATTTACTGCCCAGCCCAAATTCTGTTTAGAATGTCTTGCTGATTGTGGGGCGCCTGGGTGGCTCAGTCAGTTAAGCATCTGACTTCAGTTCAGGTCATGATCCCGGGGTCCTGGGATTGAGCTCAGGTTTTTGCTCAGCAGGGAGTCTGCTTCTCCCTCTCCCTCTGCCCCTCCCCCCCACTCATGAGCACTCTCTCTCTCTCTCCCTCTCTCAAATAAATAAATCTTAAAAAAAAAAAATTCTTTCTAATTAAAGCTCCCAAAGTTAAGTTTTCTTTGTCTTGTCAATTCCTCACAGATTTATTGTCTCTTTGTCTAAAAATAGAATTTTATTTTTTTTATTTTTATTTTTTTTTTATTTATTTGAGAGAGAGAATGAGATAGAGCATGAGACGGGGGAGGGTCAGAGGGAGAAGCAGACTCCCTGCCGAGCAGGGAGCCCGATGCGGGACTCAATCCCGGGACTCCAGGATCACGACCTGAGCCGAAGGCAGTCGCTTAACCAACTGAGCCACCCAGGCACCCCAAAAATAGAATTTTATTATTGGGCCTCCATGCACATTTAATAAAATGTCGGGGGTTTTTCTTCTGCTAATTTGCTCATGTAATTTTAATTCTTAGTCCAGCTGGAAGACCTCAAAAGAGAGAGGGAGAATTTTTTCCTTCACCACTCTACTAATAAGATTAAGATCCCTTGGGAGTAACAAGGGTGAGAGGGACTGCATGGATAAAAAGACAGATTCAGAAAGATTTGAGGCCTGAGCAAGCCTCCCAGTACTCATCTGCAGTCTGACCTTCCTTCGTAGTCAGGAAACGGATACACTAGGAACACAGCTAGCTGAGTGTCTGCAGTGACAAAGGAGAGGTGACCACGTACACAGTACAAGAAAGAATCTGCTTAGATGAACTTGAACTTTTAAATGACCTTCGATTTACTGAAGTTATGCCTGATTGCTGCATGAAATCTGGAAAACATAAAAGTGCACACAAGAAAATAAAATCCCATTCCTGAGAGATTGTCATCATGAACAATTTGGTCTGTCCCTTTCTAAAATGGTTCGATGCCCGGGGTTTGATGATACATGATGACACTTCCCAAATGTCTAATTGTCAGAAATCAAGGGATGGCATTTTGGTGGGAAGAACGGTGTTGGCTCTCTGGCTCATTCAGTCATTCCACAGGTATTGAGTGAGCATTCCTCAGGTGCCAGGCCCTGTGCTGGGCATTGGGTAGGGAAATATGAACGAGACAGTTATACTTCGTCCCTGTCCCCAGGGAGATTACATTCTCTCCAGGAAAACAGGACTAACATTTAGTTACGATTAGGAATCAAGGCAGGCATTATGAAATTGTACAACGGTGTCTCCTGACATTTCCCAGACTCACTTTGTCTGGTTTATGCTAGAATTAGGCTTGCTACCCAGAGGGGCCTGCGGACGATGAACACTGGCATCTCCTGGGCAGTTGTCAGAGATGCAGACTCTCAGGCCCATCCAGACCTAATGAATCAAGATCTGCTTCTCAACAAGCACTGGTTGAAAGAGTGAGTGGGAATCAGCAGGCCAAGGCAGGTGGTGGAGGGCATGGGGAAGTCCTGTCGGGCCCGTGAGGGGGCACTGGATAGAGGCGCCTGGCACTTGGAGATGGTGAAGGCAGGCCAATGTGGATGGACCAAGGCCAGACAGAGGCTGGTGGGATGAGCAAGGGAGACCCTCAGTTTAGGGCTAGCTATGGGTTGGCACCACTTTAGATCCTCTTGGAGCCTGCAGTTTCCTCATCGGCCAAGGGACCATTATCCTCCCCACCCCCTATCGCTGGGGGCTGTTGGGAAGATCAGATCAGTTAATGTACTGCAAATGTTCAGAGCTGTAGGCCCTCCCACTGCTCTTCTTTAGAAGAAAAACAGAGAAGAGCTATGGTCTGCAGGATGCTCCCCGAATTTCCTTACCGTGTCTGGAACTGGGGAGGTGAAACTGAAAAGTAAATCCTGGTGCTGATGTGAACAGTTTATCAAAGGCATCCCAAGCAGCAGTGACGAAAAAAGACTCTTTAGCTGTGATTTTGCATACTGGTGGATGTAGAGTGTTAGGAGGGGGGGTTAGACATGGTGGAACCTGTGGGGTTAGGGCTGCCCTGGGGCCAGGACTGCCTCCCCCATCCCCATCTCACTTTCTGGCATAAGCCCCCAGCTTCCTATGGTGTTGTTAGATGCAGAAGGAGTGTGACACAGAGGGCCACCCAGAGAAGTGGCTACCAACCTCTGCACAGTTTTTCTGTTAACGGTGAGGTCTAGAAAGGATAGAACTTAAAACAAAGCAAAACAAAACAACAACAACAACAACAAGTCAAAACAAAGCAAATGCAGAAGAGAAACAGAGAGGTACCTGGGTGACTCAGTCGGTTAAGCGTCTGCCTTCGGCTCAGGTCATGATCCCAGGGTTCCGGGATTGAGTCCGGAGTCGGGCTCCCTACTCAGCTGGGAGGAGCTTCTCCCTCTCCTTCTGCCCCTCCCTCCTGCTTGTGTGCGCTCTCTCTCTCTCTCTCTCTCAAATAAATAAAATCTTAAGAAAAAAAAAAAGAAGAGAAACAGAGAAACAAACATCACTTCAAAAGTAAAGGCCTTGAATTTTATTGACTCTTATCAATCAGATGGACGTATCAGGTTTCCCAGGCTCTCACCTACACCACGGCTCTCCCTCTCTTGTACCCGTGTAACTCTGCACCAGGCTGGGAAGATGCGCAGGTGAACCCAAGAGCTCCTCTTCGTTCTCCGTTTCACATTCTATCACGTCAGCACAGGCCCTGAGCGGGCTACTCAGCTTCATTTACAGCCTGAAACCACTCCTCCTCCTCTGTGTCTGGTCCTCACGTTTATAACCCACAGGCCCGCAAAGGTGTCCACGACACACTTTCTGCCATCTACCACGTTATTTGTCCTTGTGGCAGACATGGGCTTTCCAAAGTTCTTGTTTACAATTCCTAATTCACAGAAAAGAAAGTCCAGGACAAGAAAGTTCAAGTGAGCAGTTTGAGATTCAACAGCTAGAGTCCGTCAGGGGCTGGGCAGGACCAGGAGTCAGAAGTTTTGGTACTTGTTTCCGAGATTTTTTTCATCATCATCATTAGATAATATTTAAGTAACAGAGAAATACTAAGAAGGAAATCTCGGGGCGCCTGGGTGGCTCAGTCGGTTAAGCATCTACGTTTGGCTCAGGTCATGATCTCAGAGTCCTGGCATAGAGTCCTGGGTTGGGCTCCCTGCTCAGTGGGGAATCTGCTTCCCCCTCTCCCTTTGCCCCCCGCCCCCCACCTCGCTCGTGCTCTCTCTCACTCTCAAATAAATAAATAAAAAAAAAAAATCTTTTTTTTTTTTTTAAAGAAGGAAATCTTATTAGCGATTATTCCCACCACCCAGAAGTGAGCACTCGGGAGCACTCTGGCTATGGACTTCCAGCCTCCCACAGCACCCATGTCCTTTTTAAAAATTACACAGTGTGCACATTCATGTAATTCAGAAATGTATATAAGAACATTATAGATAAATGTTCTTGACACCCTCGCATCTGGACTCATTCATCACCCCAAAGGTTACCTTTATGAATTTGGCAGATATCTTTCCAAATTTAGTACTGTTTTGTTACATATATATCTTTATTCCTATGCTATACCCATCAGTCATCTTGTTTCTGAGATCTATCCATACTTTTATAACTGATCCATTTTTCACAGCTATATAGTATTCTGTTGTGTCACTAATTTATTCACCCCACTTTTGATGAACATTGAAGTTCTTTCCAATGTCTTACTGTGACAAACACTGCAATGATGAGTGTCTTGGTACCTTTCTGTCAGTGCTTATGTGGAAATGCTTCTCTAGGATTGAATCCTAGCAGTTGTTGGGTGACAAGTCATTCACATTTTCAGTTTTAACAACCACTGCTAAACTGCTTTCCAAAGAGCCTGCTCCAACTGATGCATCCAAAAATCTGTCCATAATCCTGCAAAAATTCTTGTTGTTGTCAGACTTGCCCAAGTATAATTTTCAAAAGTTAAATGTGACTGTCAAATGTTTCTACAAATATGGCATGAACATGTGTCAGAAATTTTATTCCCCTCATTAATTAATGTGAAAATTTGTAAGATGACAAAGCTGACTCAACGACCATTTGGTGAAAAAGGTTTATATCATCCTTAAAATATATTAAAATAAGATTGCTAGACTAGATATAAAAATGGTTAATGTCCTACAGGGCAATAAATGATAAACTGTGAAGTTATCTCTGGGGCAAAAATTATTTGCATCTCCATGAAGCACAAATCTACACGTTAATATATAACCCTACAGAGTCTTACCCTTTCATTAATAGTAAATAGCTACATCAAACAATGGTACATTCTCCTAGAAAATTAAGTAATCCTTGGGCTTTAAAACAATGCCCGGTAACTTTGAAAGGACATACATTGAGAGGGGGTGACCAGCCTCTTGGCCTTCTTTTCAGATTTGGGATAATTTTTCTTAATAGATTTTTAGAAATCTGTATCAATGCAATGGATGAAAAATAGTTCATTGTGTTTTAACCTGAATTTCTGTAATTATTCGTGGCTTTGGGGCAGTTGTTATTTCTACTTGGGCATCTGGTTTTCTCTCCTTCTGGGTCTCTTCAAACAAACACCACTGATAGCAAAATACTTTCTTCTCTTTGGTGACCAGGAATGCCTGGCACAGACTGAGGGGCAGTTTCACAAAGTTAGGTCTCCTTGGCAACGGGGGACCCCAGACAGATTATTCCTAGGAAAGACTTTACAGAATGTGTAAAAGCACCTTAATTCTGGCCTTTAAAGTCCTAGTGATGGCTGTTCAGCCCAGTGGCCTGGAGAGCTAAAGGGTGTGTGTCCTGGGAGGGTGGCTGTGAGGGAGGCCTCAGTGGGGCTTTGTTGAGGAAGGTGGAACGCAGCCCTGCGTGGCTCCTTGAGCCTCTGCCCTCAGGCCCCTGGGTGCACAGGGCAGACTCCCACGGTCAGCCTATCAGTCGCACCACACTTACTGACTGCCACCACGGTGGGGGCAGGGCATGCCAAATTGCCGAAAAGTCCTTCTTCTCCCAGTTTACACAGCAAACGGGGACCAAGACTAGCACAGGGAGATAAAGATAAACCTAGATGGTGAACCGTGAAGATAGAATACCTCAAGTCGCTGGAGCAGTCTGAATAAAACCTGGTGGCGGTGATGGGAAGCGGAGTGGGGGGGTGGAATGGGGGGAGGTGGGAAGGGGGTCATATCTCGGGCTGGATTGAGTCAAGTGACCACCAACCTGCCCTCAACCTCTAACGTTTCTGTGCCCTAGGTGGGCTCTCTGTGCTTTCTAGAACTCTGCAAGGCGCTGACGGGAGCCTAGCCCTGGCTCTCCCACCCCTGCCTAGGGCGATGTGAGGTCACAGGAGACACTTCTGGAACTTCCAATTCTTAAATTATCGCTTGAAATTATCTTCCAATTAGGAACAGCCTAAAAAATAGGCTGTGAATAACGGCTGCTATAAATCCCAGTTTCCAAGGTGGGCAGTTTCCCCAGTTCGACTTCCGAAATCCCAGACTCACAAAGGGCCCCAGCTCACTCCGGGGGGGCTCTTTCCCACCAAGGTTTGTCCCCCTTCCTGGCAGGGGAGGAGGGAGGGGGAATCCCCTCTCCTATTGGAGGGCCACCGCTTGTTTGGCTGGCCAAGTCCTAATGGACGCCCGTTCCCTGTGTGTCCCGCCGCGTCCCGGTCTGTCTGCAGCAGGGGTGTCCGGGCTGTGTGTGGCACGACTGGAATGCGCGGGGGGCGGGGGGGGGCGCGGGGCGGGGAGCGGACACCGGGCGGAGAGGGGACGCTGAGCGCGGGGCGAACGCGGGACGAGCGGACCTCGGTGCCCAGCCCATGCCCCCGGCCCAAGCCGGGGTGGGTGGGCGACGGTGCAGAGATTAGGGCGAGAGCAACGGTCCCGACGCCCGGCGCGTCCGGACCCCCCCGCACCGCAGCCTCCCTCGCGCTCCGCCCAGCCCCGGTCCCCGGCCCCGACCCCCGTGCAGCTTCCTTCGCTGTCGCCGGCGGGGCAGGGCGCGCAGCCCCCAGGCCGAGCGTTGCGGAGAAGCGAGAAACGGAAGAGAAGAAAGTCTGCCCCGAGAACCCCGGGAGCGCAGGCCCGCCCCGCCCTCCCTTCCCAGCTCCTCGTCCAGTCACCGGCCGGCGGCTCTGCGGCCGGGAGGGGAAGGAAGCGGCGGGGGCGGTCTGGGGCCGGGCGGGGGCGCGGAGGCGGGGCGCGCGGAGGCGGGGCCGGCGCTCGGGTTTCGGGCCGGCTCCCGGCGGCCGGGGTGCCGGCGGCCCCAGCAGCGCGGGCTGCGGTGGGCGGCGCGGGGCGCGGCGGGCCAGGCCACCCCCTCCGCTCGCAGCCCGCGGCGCGTCCGCTCACCCGGAGGAGGGAGGAAGGCGGCGGCGGTGGCGGCCTCGACGTCGACGACCGCGCCGCCCGCGATGGGAAGTGCCTTATAAAGACACAGCTCGGCCCGGCCCGACCGACTTGTCGCCGCGCTTCCCCGCGAGTGCGCGCGGAGGCCGGGGGCGGACCCCGGACAGACCCGGGTCACGACGGACTCCGGTCCTTGACGCCGCCAGACGGACCCCGGCTCCGGGCAGACCTCGGACGGGCCGCGGCTCCCGGCCCCGGGCAGACCGCAGGCAGACCCCGGCCGGCTCCCGGCTCCCGGCTCCCGACAGACCTCGGACGGACCCTGACCCCGGAGAGACCCCGGTCCGGGGCAGACCGCAGGCACACGGCGGCGGCCCGATCCCGGCCCCGGAGGCGTCGGACGCACCCGGCCCGGGACAGATCCCGGCCCGATCCCGGCTCCCGGCAGACCTCAGGCAGACCCCCGGCCCGGCGAGCGGGCCGGCGAGCGGGCGGGGGCCGAAGGCGCCCCCGGAGGCGGGGGCATGCGCGGCCCGCGGCATGGCCTCGGCGGTGTTTGAGGGCACCTCGCTTGTGAACATGTTCGTGCGCGGCTGCTGGGTGAACGGCATCCGCAGGCTCATCGTCAGCCGGCGCGGCGACGAGGAGGAGTTCTTCGAGATCCGCACGGAGTGGTCGGACCGCAGCGTGCTCTACCTGCACCGCAGCTTCGCGGACCTCGGCCGCCTGTGGCAGCGCCTCCGCGACGCCTTCCCCGAGGACCGGCCGGAGCTAGCGCGCGTGCCGCTGCGGCAAGGTTCGGGGGCCGCGGGCACCGGGCGGGGGGAAGACGGGGGGGCGCCTCGGATGGAGTCTTACGGGGAGATGTGGTTGCGAGGTCGTTTTACAGTGCAATGCAGGCTGGAGGGGCAGTTACTGAAGCCGAGATTGCGGCTTTCCCCTCCGTCCCTGGCACGGGACGGGGGACGCTTAGATCTGCGCCCCCAAATGAAGGGCGCCCAGGGCGGCAGTGGTCGGAGGACGAGGAGTCAGCTCTTGGAGCCCTGAGGCCCTCCAGGCGGAGATGGGCAAGACGGGCGCCCCGACTGTCCCCGAGGACGAGTCACTGACCTGTACCAGTACAGCGACCAGTGTCGGGGTGACCCCCAGGTCTCTCAACCCAGCCCCTGCTCCGGAGTGGCGGCCTCCCTCCCTCCCTCCTCACCGTCGGGAGGGCCGGCTGTGACCCCTGCCCCGCCCCGAGAGCGATAGGAGAGGGTTGGTGAAATGTTTGAGAAGAGTTAAGAAGAGTGTCCGATTGGGGTCGCGTCTTGTCTGGCAGCCTCCCCCCTCGGAGTGCTCCGCTGGAAGGGGCTGCGCCTCTGGTCTCCCGCGACAGAGGAGCCCGAGTCCGAGGTGCCACGCAGCCTTCTGTCACTCGTCCGGAGGGGCCTCCCTGCTGCCGACGGCAGGGGAGAGAGCCCAGGTCCCCACCCCTAGGGTGGGACTGCATTGGGGTGTGATGAACTGCGGCCCGTCTCCTCCCTGGCCCTGTGACTGCGCAGGCTCCTGGGGACTCGAGTTCTCAGAGAACCGCTGTGGCTTCCCATTTCCTACTCCAGGCTGACGCCCATCCCACCGGCTGCTCTTTGGAGGCCAGGAGGAGAGGCGGCTGGAAGAGGGAAGGAAGCGCGTGAGAGAGGCTGAAGTTGAGCCCAGAAGGGGGAGGGGCGGGAGAAAGCTGGAGAGAAGGGGCCCGGGAAGTCTGTAGGGCTCTGAGCAGTCCTTCCCTCCCGCCACTCGCTGTGACCACCTGCAGCTCGGAAAAAATGGTCACACTTCACCCAGAGGTCTTCCTTTCCACAATCTTCTAAACAGACCTGGTGGCACCTTTGGGGGGCATCTGCTGAAGCCCAGGGTGGCGCAAACAAGTCTCCTTAGCTGCTGGTCTGCCTGAGGTCTGAAGATAACCTCTACTTCCTCCTGCTGATCCCCCCCCCAGTGTGTGAATTATATGGATAATTAGCTCAGTTCTCATGACACATCCTCTGGCAGACACATCGTTTGGAAAGGCTCCCAAAGCCAGCAAGTTTGAAGGCCCTGAGTGAGATGGCCTGCCTTTCACGCTTCTCGTTGCTCCCCAGATTCTCACATTTATTGCCATTCCAGAGATAGTTGAGTGTCATTTCAAGCATGGCAGCAGTTTTCCTTGGCTTTGCTATTTGGGTGTGTATGTTGTAGTTTTTAAACAAATGAGTGCCCAAACCAGGAAAGCTTGCATGAAGGAACAATGGTTAATTCAGTGAGTTACATCGTTTCTGGAACAAGGCTGGCCATTAACAAATTAGAGCCCCTGAGGGCTGGCCGAGGCATATGCCCTTCCCTGTCCTTGCCAGGTCTCACTCCAGTCAGGTGCCACAGCTCAGCTGGGACCCCAGGCAGGCAGATGGGCTGGAATTGGGCTCCTCCCCTGTAACAGAGTAATAGTCCTACTTTTTTTTTTCTTTTTGGTGAGGATTAAAATGCATAGTAGAGTGTCTCGTAATAGTAAGTAAGCCCTCCATACATACTAGTTGTTACTGTTAGCCTCAGCATCAGCGGCTCCAGGCAAGGGTTGTAGCCAGTGGGGAAGCTCTGGGATCTGGTAGTGAAATAGACTTGCCTGGAGCAGAAGGGTGGTGAGTGCGAGACACCCGACCTGCCTTGCACACACCCTGGCTCCGACCCGCCTGTGCTTATGGCTCAGTTCTGGGTTCCTGAAGTGTAGTCACAGAGAGTGTCTCTGAAGAGAGAGTGAAGACAGGTTTAGGAAGAGAGGGATTAGCAGGGAGAAAAGAAGATTCAGAGGGACAGGAGAGCTGCTCAAGTATCTGAAGGAGGGAGAAACTAGTTCTGGGTGTTAGCGGTGCTGCTGGTGGAGGTGGGGGTGGGGAGGTGCTGAGGATGAGGACCAGTGATTGGGTGGAAAGGGCTTTATACTGGAACTGTTGGCCCCCTTTGCCTGGGCTGGAGTCCTGTTCAGCGGAGACCTCTGTGAGGGCTGGGCCAGCACCCCCTGGAGGGGAGGAGATGGGGGACCGTGGGGCCAGAGGAAGGGATGACCTTAATTCTTTGTCCCGGTCCTTGATTCTCTGCATGGAGGCAAGCTGGTGCTGCCCCAGGGCACCCCTTGAGTTTTGTTGTGGAATCCCAGGGGAAGCCCTTTTCCTTTCTTAGATTCTTTTAAGTCCAGGGAAATTGTTCACTGAATCAAATACATAATAGTAACGTAAGAGAAGATTCTACCTGACTTCCATGCGGATTTATTATTTGCATAAAAAGATTGTCTGGATATACAAACTGTAAATACAAAAGGCAAGCGGATGCATGTGTTGTATGGGAAATGTCAGGTTTCCTCGGTATAATTCCCCATCAGATTCCCTCGCTTGAAATTTATTGAAATCCTTCTGGGCTGGGTTAGATTTGTGCCCTCTACTTTTATTAACAAGCTTTGTGAGCAGATCTGGGTTTCGGAGCTCGTGCTGCAGCAGGCTGGTAGCTCTTATACATGTCTGACTGAACACCCTCACGGGGCATGAAAGCCTTAGCCCCCACTGGCATTTTTTTTTAATTTAATTTAATTTTATTATATTATGTTAATCACCATACAATACATCATTAATTTTTGACGTAGTGTTCCACGCTTCATTGTTTGCGTATAACACCCAGTGCTCCATGCAGAACGTGCCCTCCTTAATGCCCATCACCAGATTAACCCATCCCCCCAACCCCTCCTCTCTAGAACCCTCAGTTTGTTTCTTGGAGTCCATGGTCTCTCATGGTTCATCTCACCCTCCGATTTTAAAGGGTTGCTGAGCCCTTTTTCTTAGTCCCTCAAGTCTTGCAGTGGGGGAGGGTGTTTATGTGGAGAGAATGTGGTTTTCTTTCCCTTTGGTACACACACTGTGGTGTTAGGCTCGGGGACCGTCCGTGGCCTTGAATGTTTCACAATGACGCACGTCTAAAGGTGCTTCGGGCCCTGCACGAGTGGGGGGACCTCGCTCACTCACCTTCCTGGCCTTCTCTTGGGCAAGGCTGACCTCAGGACTAGTCCTGCTTCTGTCCTCCTCCATCCTTTTTTCTTAGAGTCTTGGCTTCCCACCTCACCCTCTTCTTCCTCTGGATCTGAGGTACTCACCCATCCTTTCTGGTGCCCCAACCCAAAGAGATGGAGATAGCTGCTTCCTGTGGATATTATCTCTGAGTGACCAAGGGGTTCCTTTTGGTTTTTCTACATCCTACACCAGTGGGGCTGAGTCTTGAACCAGAATTCCCTCCGCATAATACTTACGTGGTCTGGGTTTCCTGACCGTGGTCAGGGTCTCCTGCCTGTTCCGTCTCTTACATCTCTTACACATTAAAACATAAACATGCAGACTCTCTGACTGACTGTTTGGGCCTCTTTGACTATTGTGATTTTTTTTTTTTTTAATAGTACCAATTCCAGGCCTTGTGAAGTCTGAGCCATCCTGGTCACCACTCCAGCAAGAGATCCTATTTCCCAAGTAGTCAGATGATCTTTGATTCTTGATTACTGTGAAATCCAACATTTTGGTTTCATATTCATTCTTGCAGTGAGTATCTGCTGGGTGCTTGCTATGTACCAGGCATCGTTCTAGGTGGTGGAGACACGGCAGTGATCAAAAGAGACCCCCCAAAATTCCTGCCCTCATGATTCTCATATTGTGGTTGGCAGAAATCCAAACATAAACAAAGATAAATAAATCATATGTTAGATAGTGATAAACATTCAGAAGGAAAAAAGTAAGCAAGGAAAGGGGCTATGACTTCTAGGGGGAGGAGTTAACTTTCAGATGAGGTTCTCCAGAAAGTCTCAAAGGACTGACCTGAAGGAAGGAAGGGAACAAGCCACTTTGTCAATACCTAGGGAAGCAAGCATTCTAGGCAGCACAAGAGCAAGAGCAAAGGCCCTGAGGCCAGCATAGGACTGGTGGCTTCCAGGAGGGAGGAGGAGGAGGCCATCATGGCTGGAGCGGGGAGAAGGATGTGGAGAGTAGGTGATCAGGGAGGAGGGAGTGGGCAGATCTGAGCTGCTGTGCTGAGAAAGACTGGAGGGGGACACGGCGGAGGCAGTGAGATGGGGGACAGGTGCTAGACTGTGGGGCCAGGTGCAGCAGAGCAAGTGCGAGAAGTGGTCAAACACTGATGTGTCTGGCAGGGAGAGGCAGGAGATTTCCTGAGGGACCCGATGTGGGAGTAAAGGAGGGTCAGGGCCTGCTACAGCTTTCAGCCTGAGAAGTGGAACTTGCCGTTCACTGGGAGGGGTGGGGGAGCCTGCAGGAGGGCTGGTGGAGGGCCCAGCTTGAATGTGGTATTTTAGCATTTTCTCCAAATAAGGTCGGGTCATTGAAGGCCTGGGCGTGGTGCTAGCATCCAGGTCCATGTTCACCTTTATCACCAAGAACATTAATCTACCTGCATACACGTAAATGGTGTGGGCTTAGATTTGAGATTCTGAGGACCGGAGTTAAGGCATCCAGGAGAGAACCAGAAAGGGCTGGACGCAGATTTGCTTGCCCAGCTCCCACAGCCCAGACCATGCTCCCAGGCCCTGAGCCTGCCCACTTATTCTCACATGGACTGCAGGGGAGAAGCTCTGTTCCTGCCTGCTGCGTGTGGCTCTGCCCTTTGCTCCGACACTGCTCCCCACCCCCCAGCCCCTGCGGTGCTTCACTTTAGGGCATCCTGCCCCTTCGGACAGGGGTAGCTTTCACTTCCCACGGGGATTTGGGGATTTCTGATTCACAGATGTATTTTTGAAGCTCTTCTAGATCCGTGGTGCATGCGCTTTTCCCAGGCCCCGGGGGCAGCATGCCGTCCCAGTCCAACACCCCCGTGTCCGCCCCCACTTAGCCTGCTCTCCTCTCTCTGCCTTCTGTTTTATCTTGCTTCCCCAGTGTGCACCGGGCTTTGTTGCCATTTCCTTTCCTGGTGCACCGGGGCCTTCTCCTTTCTCTGCAAGTGGCCCTATGGCTGAATTGGTTCTTGGTCCTGTGATCTCATCCCATCAGATCTCGGACTGTGCAGGGGGACCCCAGGTGACCCGACCTCACCTCTCAGCTAGAGAAGGAGCCAGCCAGAAACTGACACAGGTGGTTAGGTGGCTTGCTTCTAGGTCACGGTTACTTTCCACCAAATTCCGGGGGAGAAACTTGGCCTGCTTCTCGAGCCTCCTGGTGGCCTCCTGGCTGCCCTCGGGCGGGCCTGCAGGGACACGGGTCCCCTTCCCTTCTAAAACAGGTCTGGGCCTCATGGGTCTCTGCTGTTTCTACAAACACTTTTCCAAAAGGCGAAGGATGTTCCTGTGTGGTGAAGAGTCAAGGAGAGGGTAGATTTGAAAGCCAGTGGAAGGTGACAGCGCCTCGCAAGTGAAATAATGGGGATTTGATCAGTTTGCCACTTCTCAGCGAAGCTCAGCATGGAGTGCGGTGGGATTCGGGACAGGGAGGACAGGCTGGTAGTGAGTATGAGCCCCACATGCATTTGCCCCGTGTGGCCTCACGGTAGACTCCGCTGCCCTGGGCCCCCTCTGTGCCGTCCTGGGGAGGGAGTGCGGAAACAGTAAGCTGAGGAGCGCGTCTGGACCGGTGGTTGGTGTTGCTGGTCCTCTGAAGTCCCTTTTTATTGGTATTTGTGTTCACTTTTACTTTCTTGGGTGACACTTGGCATCCACTGGACACTTTTGGTTGTCATCACTACAAAATGGTCCCCATGTCCTGGAACAGGCTGAGAAGCTCCCAGGATGACCTGATCTGCATCCTCCCCTTGAGGGGTGAGGGTGGGGGGGCGAAGCAGGGCAGAGGGGCCTGTACACCATTCTTTGCTGGCCCGACTATGGCCTCTCTTCAGTGATAACAGGACAGACTCACGTGCTGGATGATGCGATTCTCCAGACAGACACCTCCAGGCCGCCCTCCTCACCCGCCCCCCCAAATCGAGTCATGACTGTGAAAGGAGCCACCTAGCTCTGCGGCTAATTTATACTGGCAAGCTTTCATATTTGTTGTAAGAACAAAACATCTTAATCACCCTTTGCTGATACGTAACTTAGAATCAGCAGGAAATATCTGATGAGCAGTAATTGGACAGAGGGTAGAGAGGGAGGAGGGAAGGAATAACATGTGATTAAAACTTTTACATAGAGTATCTTAATCCCAGCAGAAGCCCATCCTGCTTCCTGCGGGAGAAAATCCTCCAGGCCCTGCAAGACTGGGGACTCACCTGGGGACACCGGGGCCAGGTGGGAGGGGTCAGGGTCGTAGTGACTCCCCTGGGGATATCTCACGGTCACCGTGTGGGAGGCTCAGGCTGAGTGGTGGAAGGCTCTGGAAGCACACAGAGGCCTGCTCTGTCCCCTGCTACTGTGCAGGGACTTCAGGCCGTCGCTTAGCTCCCCAAGTCCCGGGTGCCTGATTGATGAAATCGCATGATGATATCCCAGCAGAGCTGCTGGAGGGCCCAAGCGCTGACACCTGAGACCTGAGAGCTGCGGGCTTTGGACTCAGCACGGGTCCCTAGAGCTTCTGCGCTTTGCTCTCGGACACACAGCATCCTCACCGAGAGTCGTCCAGATGGGCGAGTGTGGGTCTAGCGCCCCACCTGTTGCTCCTGACCGCATCCTCTCCCCGGGGAACCCCCCCACCCCATCCTCGGGTCCCTAGGAGGCAGGAATGGTGACAGCCCCTGCCCAGGCTAAAAGAGGGAGCCCACAAAGGGGGCCCCTACAGTTACATACCTCAGTGGGACCCCTGCGGACGAGGCCTGTGGCTTTGCCGATCCAGAAACTAGAATTTGGTGCTTGGCAGGGGTCAGGTTTGGGGACTGTGCTCCAGGGGGCAATTTCACAAGGCAGAGATTACTGTGGAGGCTTAGGGTGACTATATATATATTACTCGAAGAAATACAACTGCCATGTGGGTAGAGTTCCTGTGAGCAGAGCCTACATGGGAAGCCAAGACTCCCCAGTGCCCACTGTGGGTAAACCCCTTAATGTAGTTTGTCGGGCCTCCTTAGGGCCTCCACACTTCCTGACCCCACTCCCTGCTCCTCTCCTCCCTCCCTGGGCCCCTGTATCTGCTCACCCTTCAGACCTCTGACCCTGGCGAGGGTGGTCCCCCTGCTGTGAGTCTTCCTGGTCCCCCAGGTGACACCCTGCTCTTTGTGGTCAGTGTTTGCCCTGGCTAGCAGGAAAGCTCTTGGGGAGCCCGGGGTCCATCTGTCTTTCCAGTCCCGTCCCCCCCCCCACCACGCGATTGGGTGCCCGGCACTGAGTGGGAGCCACTGGGTAGTTTAGGATGAGTGGGTGAATGCGTGCTTCCTGTTTTGCAAGCCTAGCAGGTGATGGTGTGCCCTAAATACCTTTGATGTTCCAGGACAGACTAGCTGCGGGAGTGGCTTCTGAAATGCATTAAGTGGCTTCTGAAATGCATTAAGTGGGAAGTCCAGTAAGGGAATTGTGCTTTTATTGGGAGAGAATAATGAAGAGGTGCAGGAAAGGAGGGAGTGGGGAAGGGCAGTATGTTGGAGTCTGGCACTCTTTCTCTCCTGCTGATTAAAGAACACATCATTCAAGGGGGCACCTCGTAGGTGCAGGAAGAAGCAGAGAAAGGAGGATCTTCTCCTCTGAGCCCCTTCTTGGATCCTCTGGGAAGTGCTGTTTCTTCTCTGCCTCTTCTATGTCCTCCTGCTCTTTTCTCTGCCCTGCTTTTCATTCTCGGAAAGATGCAGAGGAGAAATTAATACCCAGCAGCTCCCACCTTTTACAGCTGGGTGTGAGCATCGTCTAAGTGGGCAGCCTAATGCAGGGAAGGTGGGAGGGTGAACCTCGCCGGGAGCGAGGGGGAAACGGGCTTTCTGTCCTTCCAGAAATGCTACATGACACCCCACACATGGAACGGGGAGACCTGCCTAGAGTAGAGGAACCACGGGCTCCCTGGGAGTTAGGACTCCCACTGGGACACTTAAGTGTGCACTGAAGAACCAGCTCCCTTATGCTCTCAAGCACATCATTTCTTACGTTCCACTTCTTGAATGTCGGCTACCTATTTAGAAAACAGGTACTTAGGAAATCAGCATTGAAAATTTCCCTAGAAGATTTAAAATATTTTGCTTCTAAAATTCTTATTATGGGCCACCTTTAAAGAATACCTATTTCTTATGCATGCAAGATGACCCTGCATTCCTCGCCTCACCCGAGCCATCTGCCTTGCTGTACGGTGTGCTGATGGACACATTTATTAAATGGAGAAGGAAATCTTTAAACCTAATTTATTATTTGACTCAATTTGAAAGTTCGCTTTACAGAAAATTTCCCTAGGGCACTATTGTGTGAGTCTCCTCTAAGAGATGTGTTCTTGGGGGTAATGGGCACTTCTTAATGTGCTTTGAAAAGGACATTCTTCCTTACCAGTTGATCCAAGAGGCACCTTGTCTTTATTTCAGGAATGATGGCAGAAGGCACTCAGGTTAGATTCCGACCTCCAGAGTCCAGCCGTGGAGGAAGCCTGGCACAGTTACCAGAGGTGTTCATCCCAAAGCTTCCACTTACTGAAAATGTGGGACTTTGGACCCAGGGTTTCTGAGGTTAGGAAACTGGTTTGTTTAAGTTTGTTCTCACTGATAAGTCTTTGTGCTGACTCCAGCATGTTCAGTTTCGGTTCCAAGAATAAGTCAGGTGTTTGTGTTTGCATAAAGAAGCTAATCCTGGGGGCACCTGGGTGGCTCAGTGAGTTAAGCATCTGCCTTCAGCTCAGGTCATGATCCCAGGGTCCTGGGATTGAGCCCCATGTCTGGCTCCCTGCTCAGCAGGGAGTCTGCTTCTCCCTCTCCCTCTGCCGCTCCCCCTGCTTGAGCTCCCTCTCTCTGTCAAATAAATAAATAATCTTTAAAAAGAAAAAAAAAAAGCTAATTCTGAAAATGACAGAATCACATTTTAGTTTCTCAATTTTCAATGCTAAAGTAGTTTGGAAAGAAAGGGCGGGCACCCTGGCTGCTCTAGGCTGATTTTTGGCCCCCAAATATATTTAAATCAGCACACCATAATTGATATGTAATCATGTGTTATCCGTCTTTCGGATTCAAATCTTTACTTGTTTGAGGCTAATCTGGTTAAAATTTCCACATCACAAACTGGGTAGAGTGAAATTTTACAAATGGAGGTTATATTAGTGATTATGCTTTATCAGAAATTAGAAAAATTTCCAGGGGCTGTGAAGTCTTCTGAGTCTACTTCTACGCTAAACCCAGTTGGTTCCACAGAGTGCTAGCACCCCCTGCTGGCTACTTCTGGAATGACAGTCTCATAACCAATAGATGCGCTAGTTTTTCTGTTCAATTGTGCAGCATCACAACCATTTGCCAGCCTACAGTTTTTGTTATTTCCATCACAGATAGGAAAACGGAGTCAGACAAGATCCCCACACAAGTCTCATTCCATCCGCAATATTTGGAACATAAAAGCCAAAAGTACTTAGGTTATTGTATTTAAGCCTATTTTTGAAAATAAGTTTTAAAAGTATTATTTACTGTAAACAGTCCTATTTGGAGAAGCTTTACCAGCCATTAAATACCAAAGCTGTTGGGTCACAAAGGAAAAAGACAGGAGGTAGGGTAGAAGGAAACCCCAGTACGTATAATCTGTTTGGGGTAGCAGTCCTTCATGAGCTCGGTTCTTGCCACCTGCCCCTGAAAAGTAATTCAATGTCCCACGTGCATGTTCTGTTCGCAACTTCACCTTTCAGCGCTGTCACGTTTTGAGAATTTATAATCATTTCGGGTCTCGCCGTAGGTGTCTAAATTTTCCACCCATTATGAAACCGAGAAGTCTGAAGGAAGGAACCCCTGTGCGTATGAAATTTTAAAATGAAGATTTAGTTTATATTTGCACTGTGGCTGTTGTGGGTTTGTCTTTCTTAAAAATATTTTCCTAACACATGTAAGGTAGCCATCTTTTGATGGGAGGCACTTTTAAAACCATTGAGAAGGGTGATGTCTGGGGCCCCAGAGTGAAGGGAAAGGCTAGGCTGCGGGGAGCCACTTGGAGGGTAGTGATTCTTTCATGCCCGTGTGTGGGGTGTTGGGGGGCTAGCTGCGCTCTGAGCTCTGGTTGGTGGTGGTGGCTGAGGTATCTGCTGCTGTTAGGCGGGTTTCACAGCGTTCAGCTGGATCCATCATTTCCTAAATCCCTCCGCCTTTGATTAGCTGAGGCCCCTGCTGGGGAAGAGGCCAGTGCTGGTTGTCTCCTGGTGGATGCCTTTCCTTAGAGAAAGGAGGACAGCATCGTAAGGAAGCTGATCCACATTGTCAGCTTGATTGTCACCCGGGAAGCCAGGATGGAGAAGCAAATGATAAAGTATGACCTAGCTAAAAAGCAGTCACCTGTCATTTCTGTTCTTGCAGCGAGGGATTCTGGCATCTTCCTTTGCCTGGTTAAATTTCCAGAGCCTCCTTTTGTTTGGGGGCATGTTTACATTTCCAAGGAGTACTGTCTGGCTGGCGTTCAGGAACATAAAGACAGGACAAAGGAAGTGGTATGGTTCTGCACACTTCCACAAATAAAATCAAGCCGGCATGGCTGATGACTGACACATGATGCCACTTGGCTGTCAGGCCTGTGACCTTGAGCTGCTTGGCAGCAGGTTCTGGTGGGGGGGCTGGCTGAGCATGGTGCTGAGAAGCATGAGTTAGGGTTACTATCCTATGGGGCAAGATGGAGCACACCCACGGAAATCACTAATGCTTGACTTCTGTGCCCTCTTCTGCAACTTTAATCAATCAACAAACAGCCAGTAAACATCGAAACCCCTGCATGAGTCAGGCCATGTGCTGGCTGACAACAGTGAGAGGAACAGAGACACCTGCTCCCCTCAGGTTTGCACAAGGTGGGCTTGGGGAGACCCGCGGGCCCAGGAGCAGTCACAATGCTGAGCAGTGAATACTGCAGAGGTCAGGGAAGTTCTCTGGGAGACCAGAGGCAGCTCGAGTTCCCTCTTTGGATGTGCAGAAGGCTTCACAGAACAGACGGCATGCGCCCACCCCTTAAGGGATGGGTGCGATGTTCCCACCTGTGAGCCTGGAGGGGTGGGGAGGGCAGGGGGTTGTGTTTGGGTAGTGTGGACCTTTGAGGTTGGCAGAAGGGTATGGGGAGTCTCAG
The DNA here is from genome assembly GCF_011800145.1 of Mirounga leonina. NCBI lineage: Eukaryota > Metazoa > Chordata > Mammalia > Carnivora > Phocidae > Mirounga > Mirounga leonina. The sequence goes on along the minus strand of NW_023270709.1, from coordinate 6,052,460 downwards.
GGCACAGAGCTGGTTATAAGGTGGGCTGGGGTCGATCAGGGAGGGTACTTCTAGCCTTTTTATACTTCGTTCTGGAAAATAGAATACCCTACCAGGAAGATAGGACTGCCAGATAAAATACAGAACACCAAGTTAAGTTTGCATTTCAGATAAACGGTGAATAATTTTTTAGTATAAGTCTATCCATACTATTGCATTATTCACTGCTTATCTGAAATTCATATTTAACTTGGTGTCCTGTTTTATTTGCTAAATCAAGCCGTCCTAAAAAAAAAAAAGATCAATATAGAGCAGAATGTATTTATCTGACTATATATATTGAGGTTATAAACCCAACTGTGGGCTGAACATTATTAGTTAAATCAAAGATGTACCCAAAAATATGTCACTAAGGCAAAAATGCAAGAATTATAAATCTAACTTAAGATTGTTCAATTATGATTTATATCCTATAAAATGGGTATACATATGCTGCATACATTGATCATCTAAGAGGCTAATCTTCCTCCAGATGTACCTACAGAATATAAAAATACAACCACCATGTCATCAACTTGATTCATTTAAAACTTGTATTCTAGAGGTAATGAAAGTTGAACTTGAATAATAGTTTTGTTCATCCTAGAATAAAGAAGCGTTCGGTGGGGACGATTTATTTATTTATTTATTTATTTATTTATTTATTTATTTATTTTTATTTTTTTTTTAAAGATTTTATTTACTTATTCATGAGAGAGAGAGAGAGAGAGAGGCAGAGGGAGAAGCAGACTTCCCGCAGAGCGGGGAGCCCGATGCGGGACTCGATCCCAGGACTCCGGGATCATGACCTGAGCTGAAGGCAGACGCTTAACCATCTGAACCACCCAGGCGCCCGGGGACGATTTATTTAATTGTCCTCTCTTTAAAAACAATTTTCCAGAGGGTTTTGCATTGGGCATCTCTCCTGTGTAGACTCCCTTGTAGCAAGCAGAAGATGAAAGCATTTTTGTGCAAAGCATGCACGCACGCGTGCGCGCGCGTGTGTGTGTGTGTGTGTGTGTATTTCCAAGCAAGGAATTCAGGGCCTGGGGAAGAAGCATCCTGAGCATCTGGCACTCCTTCCTTTCTTTTCTCTGCTCTCCAGAATGTGCAGGGGGGTGTGGTGGGGCCCGGTAACCCAAGGAAGAGGGGAGAAGGTAGAGAAGGCCCGGTCCCTTTCTCCGGTGACTGCTGGGGTGTCATGCTGGGGTGTGTGCCTGGGCCATGTGGACAGAGGCCCCAGGTTGCTCAGCAGGTGAGCCATGGCCCAGCCAGCTGCCTTGGGCTCCTGCCCCCCTGACCAGCTGCTGGCTGGCCACCTGGGCCCGCGGACAGGCCCAGACAAGCCCCTCTGACACCCGAGGCGGCCTGTGCTTTTAGGAAGTTGGGAGAACCATTCCTGGCCTTGGCCGGGACTCAGGCTGCTTGAAGGATCCCCCCTGTGACAGCGCAGGCGTTCAGACATGTCCTCGCCCTGTGTTTGGGGCTGCCTCTGGTTCCAGGGACTGTGTTCAATCGTGTAGTTTAGGAAATTAACTCGATGACTTCTGTAGGCTCAGTCGATGAATTGCCTGAAAACCAAGCCTTTCTCCTGCAAAACCAAACCAAGCCAGAACTGAGAACCTTAGACTCAGCAACTGATCATAGTTCTGGGATGACCCCAGCGCCTGGTTTGGTCGTGGCTCGTGGGGACTGTCATGCTGGGTGGCATGAAGTATGGACAAGAGGCCAGTGTCTGGGGAATGTCATTCCCGCATCCCTAGGACGCCGATGTGTAGAAACCGAAACGAGGAGACCCGGGTTCTTTCCTGCTCACGGGAGACGGAAGCACACCCAGGGCTCCAGGCCACCAGCTGTCGTAGTTTGCAAACAAAAGTCTCTCCTTCCCAACAGCCACTCGGGGCCCCTGTTATGTGTAACGAGGGTAGATGTTCAGATTCCTGAAATGCTGTGAGTCATACCCACTTTGGTTCTTTTTCTGGGTGAAGATCTGACTTTCCCCCTTCCAAACCCAAGCATTTAAATGACTCGTCTAAATATGGGCTCCATTTACATACGCTCTGTGGTGAGGTGAGCTGTGGCCAGCTGAGCAAGCCCTTCCACCGTGTGGTTGGGGCTGGGCACGTGTGGGCCACCTCCCCTGGCTTGTCCAGGCTGTTCACGGGGCTGGCCCAGACTGTCCCATTCAGAGGGGACTTTGATCCCTGGCTTACACCTGCCTTCCCCACTCATTCCACTGTCCCCAGCCTGCCAGACTTCTCCTTTTGTGTGTGGGGGGGCATCATCCACCCTAGCACACATGTAAATCATTCACTGGGTCACTGAAGCTTAAAATGAGGTTGAGAGGGGCGCCTGGGTGGCTCAGTCGTTAAGCGTCTGCCTTCGGCTTGGTCATGATCCAGGGTCCTGGGATCGAGCCCCGCATCGGGCTCCCTGCTCCGCGGGAAGCCTGCTTCTCCCTCTCCCACTCCCCCTGCTTGTGTTCCTGCTCTCGCGATCTCTCTCTGTCAAATAAATAAATAAAATCTTTAAAAAATAAAAAAATAAAATAAAAAAATAAATGAGGTTGAGAGCAGGGCTTTCAGAGTAGGGCTGAATAAATACTCTCAGACATCTTAGGTGGAGGGGGAACACTGGGCCGTGGCCTCCTTGTCATGGGGATATCTGTTGTTCTATATTTAGTTTAGGAGCACATTTCCTGGTCTGGGTTTTGTTTTTGTTTTTGTTTTTTTGACTTTAGGCTTTCTGTCTCAATTCTAGGACTGGTGGCCATAAAGGATGCCCACGATATAGAGACCAGGCTTAATGAGGTGGAGAAGTTGCTAAAGACCATCATAAGCATGCCGTGCAAAGTAAGTACGATCTGCTCAGGGCTGGGGGTGGGAGCTCGGAATACATCCTGCCAGCTTCCAGATAGCCAATGCACTTGCTCACTTACTTGCTTGCTCCCTCCCTGGACGTATCAGGCCACGGAGAGGGGCAGATACAACCAGGGGAAAGGAAGACTTCTGTGGGCTCTTTCGGCTCCATTGTTTTCTCCTTGGTAAGAAGTGGAAGTAAGGGGCCAAGGAGGTGCTGAGTAGGAAGAGACATGGTCCATCCACTGCCATGGTCTTTGCCTTCTTGCCTCTGCTCAGAAGCCCACCAGTCTTGCAGAGGGTGTTTTGGAAGAGGGTGTATGGGAGCCAAGGAGAGTGTTAGCATCCACATTGGCAGATGGCCTTTAAATGAAGTTGGCAAGCTTTGTGTGGAGTGGTGGTTAAGACCCTGGGTGGACTTGGGGCCCACTTCACTCCCGTGGGGTCCATTTCCTCCTCTGCAAATGGGGAAAGTCAGTACACTGACAATCTATCAAATGGTGAAGGGACAAGTGTGCGAAACCCTGGCATATACCAAGCGCTCAGAAAATCTCACCATTGCTTCCATTCACCCCATCCTGTCCGTCCCTGGGGCCTTGCATTTTTGCCACATGGGAACATTAGTAAGTGAAAGGTGGGCCATGACTGCAGCCTCATCAGTGTGGCCCCCCGAGCCACACTGTCCTGCCGAGCATCTGAACAGCGCAGGGGCGTTCGCCTCACACGAGGTCACCTCCAGGGAGGATTCAAGTTTAGTCATTAACGCACTTATTCTCAGTATTCCAGGTCAGAAGTTGTGCTCACCTTCTTTGAAAGATCTCCTTTGGATCAGGTGTTAAAAAATGACAACGTACATAAAATTCAACCCAGCTTTCAGAGTCCGGTGAAAATATCAGGTAAGAGCTACAGGGAAGGCGTGGGGAGGCCAGGTCCTGCCGTGGATGGCCGTGGTTTTCCGGAAACCCTCCCAGTTCACTGGGCACACCTTCTACCCTTGGGATCCAGAAAGAGGATCCAAAAGAATGATAAGAGTGGGTGGAGGCTGTTACCTGATTTTCATGAAACTGTTTTCCACCCACCGACCTATATTTACACTTCTCCAATATCCAAAGGGAGTAACTCGGTATATCAATTGGAACTTTCTTAAGAAACAGTGTCCTGATGAACACATTAATGAGGCATTGGGAAGTGAACGACTGCAATCAGGAGTCTAGCCTGCTGAAATAAGATCGTTCACATAATGTGGCAGTGAATTTGGTTTTAGGGCACCCAGGACAGAAAGGGGAGCACACAGTTTAGCTGTCAATAGCGTTGACACTCGACCATGCCTTCGAGCACCAAAGAGGCGAATGTCAGCAGCAGTAAGAGCGAATGTCAGCTGAGAGGAGCTGCCGGCCGGCTCACCTGTGGGGTGAATGGAAGGGGGGTGCGGAATGCTGGGTCTTCTCCCTGTTTGGTAGCTTTCTGGATCTGGGTTGCACGTGTTGTTAGAGCACTAGACTTTTATTTTTGCATTACTGTTTTGGTGAAGGCTACTGTGCATTTGTGGGGAAAAGAGCTCTGTCCCAGAGTCTCAGACACGGGGCTCCCCCAGGCAATGGACAGTCAGCTTGGTTGGGCCAAAGAGGTGGTATGTGAGTGGGGTCATGCAGGAGTGTGGCCGGTGGAAAGGGAGGAAAGGCAGCTGTAAGAGGAGATAGAGCTTGGCGCAAGGGGAGATCCTGCAGAAGATGTTGATCTGAAGGAAGGAGAGGAAGAGGGATTCTGCGTCCAGCATTCTGTTTCCAAATGGAGGAGGGAGGAGAGCAGAAGGAGCAACGCAGGAGGAAGACCCCAGAAGTTGATGAAGAACAGTCAGGAGATGAGAGTGCATCTGAGCCCAGAGCTGTCTCCTAAGAAGGCATGGGGGGTTCACAGTGATGGGGAGACAGAGGACAAATTGGGATGGTGGTGGCAGATGTCTTTGGTAGAAAAGTGTCCTTACTGAGCTATGTGTCACAGCAGGGATGAGATTCCTAATTGTGTGGGGGGGATGGGTGGAGAGGGTGGGCAAGTTCGGGGACCTGAATGGAAATTGCTTTAGGACATGGCTGTGTGTGTGCAGGATGGCTGGCAGGCCTAGGTTTGTTGGGGTCTGCTACTTTTGATGTCTATCCAGCATAGCTTCTTCCTGTGTGTTCTTAGGAAGAAGAGCAGGGGTGTTTGGGCATCCCTCCTTAACTGGCACCTAGTATCCAGAACCTTCTTCATAGGAGAAATGGCAGTCATTTACCCTGCTTGGGTGTCTATGGACCCCAGTCTTGAAGGGCACAGCGAGGGCTCTGGGACACCAGTTGTCACTCCTGGTGGGTTTTATGTGCTGTCACCTAGAGCCTGGGCAAGTCTCTCTTCTTTTGTCCCGAGCAGAAGAGTCCCAGCACCGTGTCTCCGTTTTGCTTTCTTTCTTTCTGTTTTGAGCCAATAGGAGAGCAAAGAGCACTAGAACTCTTTTAGGGCCAGGAGCTGGACACTTGCTTCCTGTTGACCCCGAAGGCCCCAAGCACAAGAGGGACAGACTCGGGCTGCGTGGAGTTGCTTCTCATTAATTCTTGGAGGGCAGCAACCTGGGAACACTCCCAGCCCTCTGTCTACTGTCCTATTTTTACCTGTGACAGAGATAAACGCATGACCCACGTTTATCCTAAAGGGCTGAAAATAATGAGGTGAAATTTAACAGGGATAATTGTAGCCTCCCACGTGAGGCTTTACCCCCATTCTCTGGGTCTTTTTGTGAGGACTGAGGACAGGTTTTAGCTTGCAGGGACACTGCTGTGGGGTGGGGGAGTAACTGCAGTGATTGGCTCAGCACAGACCACTTTCTAACAACGAGAGCTCCGCCCAACAATGGAGTCTGGAAATATCTATTGCAAGTCTGTTTCGGAAAGTCTCATGCCTCCCTGCAAAGGCCAGGGGGCCTGTCAGAGGCATCCCTCGCGGGGTTGGCAGGCTGGGAGAAGCCTCTGCCACCCTTCCAGAGCTAAGATTCTGTCTCCTGGGGCCTTCATCCTGTTCATCTGCTCCGATCGATTGGGCACCAAGTCTGGGGCTTCTCCCGTGGAAGCATCCCAACCTCCCCATCTCTGCTCCAGGACTAGCCAGCCCTCAGTCTGTCTGAGCAAGTGTTTCTCACCGTAAATTAGTGTGTAGATATGCAGACAATAACAGGGTGTCCCCCCGGGATGTGAGATATACTTTCGTTATTCCCGGAGTGAGGAAAGAAATATATTAAGACAATGAACTACGGTAAATTCAAGAATACTTTTCAATGACACCTTTATTTACAGTAGCACTAACATCCCTTTGAAGAACTAGTCTACACATGGGCAAGCCGTGTTCTTCAGTGTTGTTCTCCTATGTGGGTGTTTGTGGCTTCGGGGCCCCCCAGGGTCGAAGCTTCAGGCTCTGGGCAGCATGACCACACCTGGGAATATCCACAGGTCTCTCTCTCTCTCTCTCTCAGCCTCCCCTGCCCCAGGACAGACCCTGAATACTGAGGTCGGTCATCCTGGAACTCTGACTTCCTGGGCTCGTTCATTTTCTCAAAACCTCACATTTACGATAAAGGCCAAGTGCCCTAGTCCTTCCAGCATGCCAGAGTCTGGCTCACTCTAGCTTTCTGATGCTGACACCATAGAACCCTTTGGTCCAGACCCTCAGCCTCCCCTCGGTGGGGCTTTCTCTGCTGTGGGCTCCCATCTTCCCTCTGTTCACAAACCCCACCCATCCATCCTGTCCTGCTAAATTCCACTCATTCCTGACAATGCCTCTGCCCTGCGGCTCACCCCACCCTTCCTCCTCCTTTCCTCTCCGATTTCTTAATGCCTTGTATACTGTTGATGTGGCACGTAGGGAGGTGGCACCATGGGGGACAGGCGCTGACCTAGGCTGTCTGGGGCTTTTCTTTAGGGCCAGGCGTGCACAGAGGCTCGAGCACACAGCCGTGGAGACGGCTTAGGGGCCGGGGCTCCGCTAGATGGCGCCAGGCGCTAGCCACGTCCCTGGGCCGCAGGAGGGCAGTGGGAGACACGGTGGCCTCCTCGGGGATGCTTTGGGCCAGTACAGCTTTAAATTCCTCCCACGTGAATCTAAATGTTTTTGGAATCAGAAAAGCTTAAATAGAGTTTTCTACATGGTGGTTGTGTCTGTGCTTAAAAGGAAGCATAAACCCCACCCGTGATCTGGCTACTTGGACTAATCTCCATAAGCCGCAAAAATCTAATTATTCAGGTTTGGGGGACGGGGGCCTGGAAATGAATTCTAATTTTGTATTTCATTAACCAAGCATCTGTACAATCTCAACCTTAATTTTCGCCATACAAGGTTAGACCAGTTCGCCAGTTAATAAAAAGACGGTGCTTTGGGTTTTGTTTGATTGCTGGACTCCACTGAAAATATAATGGGAGAGAGGATTTGGATGGGGAGAAGCTACACCGTGAATGCTTTCAGGACTGAGCTAATGTCCGCAGAAAAAGAAGAACATAGGAATTACCGAACTGGAGGAATGATGGCCTATGGGGCAGATGAGAACATAGCTACAGCCAAAAAAATAAGACAAATCATCACTGGGTGCACACCACAGTCATACTGTTGACCCTTGAACAGCGCAGGGGTTAAGGGCTCTGACCCCCTGCACAGTTGAAAATCCATGTATAACTTTGACACCCCCAAAACTGTTGACGTCAAGCCTTACTGATAACATTATCAGTTGATTAACATATACTTTGCATGTTATATGTATTAAATATTCTTACACAAGTAAGCTAGAGAAAAGAAAATGTTATTAAGAAAACCTAAGGAAGAGAAAATACATTTATAGTACTGCACTGTATTTTTCCAACAAAACAAAACAAACTACATGTAAGTGGACCCATGCATTTCAAACCTGTGTTATTCAAGGTCAACTGTAATTGTTGCAAGAAATATCCATTGGTGGATGCTAAGATGAGTGGGAAAAATTTGAGGAGAAACAAAATTTGCACAGTCTCAATGCATCTCCCCCAAGATATTTATTCACTGCAAAGAAAGAGTGAACCTGGCAGAAACTTCTTATGCAAGTGATCCTGATGGACAGCCCAGGAACAAGGCCTGTTGCCATCACACCCCTGACAGGATGCAGGGAGGGGAGGTGGGGTCACTCTGCAGGATTCCTGCCTGGAAAGCTCCACATCAGTCAGAACATGAAAGCATCAGACAAACTGAGGGACCGTCCATAAAATAACTCACCAGCCCCTCCCGAAGTGTTACTTTCATGGGAGATGAGGAGAGACGGAGGTAATGTCAGAGGCTGCACAAAACTAGGACACAGCAACACAAGGATCCCCAGCAGAGGATCCTGGGCTGGGTCTGGAACAGAAGAAAGGGACATTGGTGGAAAAGCCGGGGACACTCCAGTAAGGGAGGTGTCTAGTTAAGTCCAGCTTTGATCATTGCACCATAGTTACGCGGAATGTTAACATCAGGAGAAGCTGGTGAAGGATACATGAGAACTCTATACTGTTTTTATAAGTTTTCTGTAACTTAAAATTAGCTCAAAATAGAAAATTAAGAAATGGCAAAGCAGAACTCTTCATGTGAAAAAAATACGAATGCAGAAAAGTCGCTTGAAAGTGAACTGTTACATGGAATCAGTCACGTATGGGATTAAAGTAATTACACTGGCCAGGGCTTTTTGCTATTGGGACTAAGCCGACTTCTAAGATGTTCACATTTTATGCATGTTTGGAGATGGGCTTCAGATGTGAGCACTGTTCTGTAATCATAACACTTTCTTTGGTTCTGTTTATTTGCATGACACAACAGATATGAAGACATTAGCAGTAATGATAGTCACCACTACCACTTACCCAGGCCCCCACATTTATTAGATTCTTTATAAACATCGTCTCCTTTCTTCTACACCTGTGCTTTAAGGATGAGTACCAGTATGCCCATTTTACAGATGAAGAAAGTGAGCAGGCAGTGACCTGCTCCCCAGGCATGAGTAGCAGAACTGGAGTTTACAGGTTGCTTTGCAAACCATTAAACCACATGACTGTGTACAGAGGTTTCTTTGCAGGGGGAGTTAAGGAGTGATCTGTTACAAATCTGTTTTGTGGGGGCTGGTAAGGACTTCATTTCTTTAGAGCTCCAAATTTCACATTTGAGAAAGATTAGGAAGTTCGAAAGTTCCTCTGCAAGGTCACTCTTCGTCACAGTCAGAAATGTTTTGTTGCACTGACATGTGCTTTCACTTTAGGATTTCCCCCTCTAAACTCCCTTAGCAGAGGGGTGGCAGAAAGGGCTGGGGGCTGTCAGCTGGCTGAGGTTGGATGTGCTTCTGACACAGACACATTTGAGTCAGAGTTAGTGAAAAGCAATAAAGAAAGTGGATCTGGGGCGCCTGGGTGGCTCAGTCGGTTAAGCGGCTGCCTTCGGCTCAGGTCATGATCCCGGAGTCCCGGGATCGAGTCCTGCATCGGGCTCCCTGCTCAGCGAGGAGCCTGCTTCTCCCTCTGACCCTCCCCCACTCATGTACTCTCTCTCTCTCTCTCTCATTCTCGCTCTCTCAAAATAAATAAATAAATCTAAAAAAAAAAAAAGTGGATCTGTGCTGCTACATTTTGATTTGAGAGGGGAGGGAATCTTAATCTTTCTTGTTACAATGTAGTCCTTCCTCTTCAGAGTCTCACTCAGACTTGGGTAAACATCTTCTGGCAGGTAGAAATGTCGTTGATCCCGGAGATTCCAAGCACTGACTTTTCACAGGATCTTGGTGCTCCTTCTCATGACTTCAGGCTCTCCATGCTTGTCCTTGCACAGGGAGGGCGTGTGGGCTTTGACCGGGAACGGCAGGGAAGGGCAATGTGCTGATGTCACGAGAGGGTGACTAAGGGGGCTGGTGTTTCAAAAGACCAAAGAACCATGAGCTGTCACTTCTGCAGAAAGTCAAGGGGAGATGGTAGCAATTACTTGGCAAATCTGATTGATGAAGTGTCGTTTTATTCCTGTGGGGCTGAGGAGGAAATCTTCTTTTTTTCTTTGTTTGTTTTTGTGTTGTTTCCCTAATTCTCTTCGCATGGAGAGAAATTCGAAGAACTGAGAACCAGATATCTGGAAAGATTAAAAAGAAATAGGAAGTTACAGTTATACTTATGAGAAAAGCAAATCCATGCATGGGAATAAAAAAAATCTCAATTATGATGAGATGTAAGAAAGAAAATAAAAGAAAACAGTCCCCCAAATGATTGTGGCAGATGCCCAGGGAGACCGCGGACAGTGAGGAATGTTTTTGTTACCTGTGCCGGGCTAGTAGGAGAGGAAAGCTATTTCGAGCTGTGTGTTTCTGTGTGTGAGGCTCTGAATGGGAAGATGATAAACCTTTGGATTTGAGAATGCCCCAGAAATTCAGTCAATTTTAAGCATGTTTTTTTAAGATGAGGTAAGGAGAGGACCTGATTTGAGGACAGACAAGGGCCATGAACTTGGCGCTTAGCTGACTAAGAGCTGAGGTTAGGGGCTCAGGCAGCCTCCCAGAGGGCTGGAGAGCTCCAACACCAAGGAGAACTGGCAATGGCCACCAGATCCGTTCTTGGAGCGTATTTAATCTACCGGAGTGACAGAAACACATTCCCCGGGGAAATGTAAATAAAAGCTACACCAGATATGAGAAGTCAGTCAAGCCACATTGACTCTTTATACTTAAATGGACCAGATGGCTTGATGGAACCTGGTAATTCCTGGGAGTTTAGAGTTGAAGGGATCTTTGGAGATCATCCAATACTATTCTGAAATTCTCCAGTTGTGGATACTGAGTCCCAAGACCATGGAGCTCATGGCTGGGCTGAGCTTCGATGTCCAGGCTCCCAGCCTGGGGCTGTGTCAGCTGGACACATCCAGGCATGCCTGTCCTCTCCTCTCTTAGTGCTGGGTAAGCACCAGGCCTCCACCCTCGGAGGCTCACCCCATAAGGCCAACATAGACTACTTTGTTGGCCTTTTTAAATTACCAAAATTTGTGTGTAGAGGTAAAAAAAATCAATTTGTGTAGAGAACTAATATAAAGGAAAAAAATGAAGTTGCCCATTTGGTTTAAAATGCATACTGATCTCAGCTGACCCTCACAGCGACCCAGGGCAGTAGACAGCGTCATCCCCATCTCAGGCACAGGGAAGATGGGGTACCTGTGCAAAGCCTCATGGCGGTGTGACGGACCCAGACCCAAACCCAGACCGATAGACGTGAGCTCAGTACTCTCTCTACCCCAGCTTTAAACCAATGGGGAAGGCTTTTGGGGAGGGTGCTGGTACAATTCAGAGCATCTTTCTGGAAGGAGGGATGTGCCCCTTGGCTTGCACAGGGTCCTCAGGTGTGGTTTCTGTGGAGGTTGGCATTGCCTCCTGTCTGTGTGGCGGAGTTCCAGGATGGGTCTCTGGGGCGTAGAGCATTCTCTTGGAGTGTGGGGGAGAATTTGGGGCAGTAGATGGAGGGGAAAGTAGGGAGATTGGTATAAGCCCAAAACTTCAAAATCTGGCCCCTCCTGCATATTTATTTCATTGCTTTCATTTTTCAGAAATCATGAGATCCAATGGATTTTGCTTAGCAAATACGGAAACCATTGTTATTGACCACAGTATACCAAACGGAAAAGACCAACACCTGGGTGTGGATCCGACAGAGCATTTGTAAGTAGATTGATTTGAATATAGTTTTATAGAAGGGATCCCTGAACCGTCAGCTGGTGCCAGAGGCTGGAGTTCATGGCCCATAGAGGAAGCAGATGTGGCCGGAGACATTGAGCCATCCTACCTGTATTTGGATACTTATTTAAAGTGTTTGCCTTTTCTAGAGGCAGTGAGAGCTTGTTTCATAAACCTTGTGGGAACCAAGTTCCTTTGACCAAGGTGCTGGCTGTGAGGGGGCATCGAGGGCCAGCCTTCAGGGTCCGGTCTGTGCTGGGCCCTGAGGAGGTATGGTGGCCATAAGCCTCCTCGCCCCAAGGGCCTGGTCTCCTGGGATGGGGACACGTGTCACCTGTATGGTGTCACATCACAGGTCTGGAGGTTCTCCGGACTCTGAGGTGACCTCTCTAGGGCTCACGGGCTGGAGCCTAGCCCTGCTGGGCCACTGAGGGGAGGGAGGATGTGTCTGATGAGTGAAGATGGGACAGCCAAGACACCACCGCCTTCCGTGTCCCTCCTTCTCTAATAGCAGAACTTTTAAGCATGATAAGTGGTAAGTGCTCTAGGAAAGCCCGACACCTGGGGTCCCCTCAAGGCACAGCCTCCTTCATCCCTGGTGCATTTCCGGGTCATGTCCTTGGGACTTACTGGGAGGCAGCTTGAGGGGACAGCTCAACTTGGCTTCTGTTGACTGTCGAGGTCAACCCTACGGCTCCTCCTGGTTATGTGAGCTTCAGGCTGTCATTTCACCTCTCCTGGCTTCTCTTCTCTTCAGAGTGGGGCCCCTGAGGCCCTCCCAGGGTCACTGTCAAGGTCTCAGGTGGTAAATGGGAGCCCCCCTGGCCCAGGAGTCCTCACAGGCAGTGCTGGGTGCTCAGAGTCTCCCTGTGGGCCCATGAGCAGTGTGCTCTGGGATCCAGGGGCCTTGGAGTCCCACATCCTACCCCACCCACTGAGCTGCAAATAAACATGCACTAGGACAGACTCCTGTGCGGAGACACACCCAGGCCCAGGATGTCCCTGAGCTCCTGCAGGCGGCTGGAGCCGCCTCCGCTGGACCCTTGCTCTTTGATCAAGCACAGTGGGAGCCCCGACAGGCCCATGGAACCGGCCCTGGCCAGCACCTCCCACTTTCTCAGTTTCTCAGATGTCTCTTGGGTGGATGGCACAAGGATCCCTCACCATGGAGATGTCATGAAATGCTTGTGTAAGAGGACATGCTGGTGAAGCTGCCGGGGGTGGCCCTTCTCTGAAAGGCCCTTGTCCCTTTGCATGCCTTGCTGTGACACCACATGACATCCTACCCATGGTGTGTGTCTGGAGATAGCTCATTCGTTCACGAGCCGGGGGTCCATGACAGCACAGGGCTGGCACCGAGGGGGTATGAGATTGCTATGTATTAAATGTGTGACCAGAAGGAGAGCTCCTTTAGCTTCATGGGAGGAGCTTCTGGTGAGGGGTTGTCTTGGTGGATGAGGGACAGGTGGAGACCCTCCCTCATCACCAGCTCTGGCTCCACAGTATCCCCTGGGGGGCCTTTTCTGTCGTTAGGAGGCCTCAGAGGCCTTCCTGCACCTGGCCAGATTTGACAAGTAAGTTGAACTGTGAGAAGCACAGAGAGGAAGCAAGGGTAGTAACGTGACCCCTCGGCTTGGCATGGGCAGGGATGACACACCCTTAGCATGGGGCCCCCGGCTCCAGGATGCCTGGCTGGCAGGAAGCCGAGCAAGAAAAGCCTCTGTGATCCCAGAAAGGCTTAACAAAGAAACGGCGGCTTCCGAACGGCTCAGGGGAGCATTGAGAGGGAATTCCTGATGCGGGCTTGCCAGGGTTTTCTCTGGGTGGCTGACGTAGGGCAGTGTGGCTGAGCTGATGGTCGGCCACTGGCTGTCTCTCGGGAGCAGTCTGTTTTAACACTCCACGGGGCTGTCAGGCGGGTGATGGGGGTTGACAATGGGGACGGGAGGTCACAGAGAGATGACATTTGAGAAACAAGGCTTTGCCTCCCTGCCACAGCCGTCCTCGGTGGTACCTGAGGGTGACCATTTGGCCCCAACACTGTGAACTCAGCGCTGTCAAGCCTGCCATTAGGACCTGTGTCGTGCATCCAAGCAGGCGGCGTCCACGTTTCTGGGGCAGGGAGGTCCCAGAACCCAGGCGCAGACCCCATTGCACTCCGGGAGCGGGGTGTGAGTCAGCGGGCCTGCAGGGGCCTCTGCCTGGTGATGATCCTGGTTGGCTGGAGTGGTTGCCAGGCTCCCACCCAGGGCTGAGGCGAGTCCCCAACTCTGTCCTCACAGGTTCGGAGCAAAGCTATTTGCCAGGCCTGCTGAGGGCCACTGGGGACTGACGAGGCCACTGGACTCGGCCTGGTGACTCACTTTCCCCAGTGTCCCAGCTTCCCCTCCCTCCCTGGGTTCTCAGGGTCATCTGATCTGAGGGCAGGAGGTGGAGGAAGGGTAGGAAACTGGGCAGGCCTGCATCTTGGCCCTGTCCCTCCCCTTTGTCTACGTCCAAGAGTCCTCTTTTAATTCTTCCCAATGCTGGCTTCTGGGAAGAGACCACGTCCTGGAATAAAGTCGGAGAGGTGGTCTTACCTCCGTGAGACTTGCTGCCTGGAAGGCTGTGCACACTTGTGTTGGTGTGCAGCTAGATCTCTTTCTCGGCAGCCTCAGCTACCGGGGCCGGCAAGTGTCGGGGGAGGAGGCGGCCCTGCCCCTGCCCCTGCGGCCGATGAGGGGAGGCCCCGCGCATCCCCCCACACACCCCTCACTGTGGAGATAGAGGACAATGTGCCTCCTCGGCCTTTTCGAGCTGATTTCAAACCTCCTCCTCATTTAACTTCCAGCTTAGACTGAGAGGAAGTTAGCCCCATGGTCAGAATCAGTGGGACGCTACAAGGGGCGCTCTGCGGGGGGGGGGGGGGGGGTGCTGGGCCTTTTCTCTGACCCCCTTGCGGCTCCCGTCTCAGTTATGTGCTTCCTGGTCACACCCAACCCTTCCAGGTAGAGTGGAGCTCCTCCAGCTAACTGTCCTAGTTAGTGAGGCCCTCAAGTGCCAGGAATGAGTGCAGGGACACACGGTGTGCTGTGGGCTCCGCGGGCCCCTTCCTCTAGGGAGAGCCCTGGAGAGCAGCGAGCGAGCCTCTGCCCGCCTCCACCCTGCCCCCGCTTTGTTGGGACTGATCCTTAGTTGAGGAAAATGGAGAAAGCACAAGCAGCATCTCTGTGTCCCTTCCCGGGGAGAATGTCCTTCAGGCACTTGTTTCTCCGTTTTAAAAATCTGGAGCCTTGTTTTCTAGCTTAGGAGGCCATGTCTGGGTTAGACGGGGGAGTGGAAATGGTTTCAATTCGTGGGGGAATCCCTGTCAGGAAGGCATTAGTCACCTTATGTTTGGAGTACATACTCTTCCTCAGCACTTCCTGCCTGCCCTCCCCCGTGGAAGCCCCCCCATTGAATACCCCGCCCCCTCTAGAAGGAACCCTCCCTCCACGACTTCCCCCAGCCCCCACCCAGATCCTCTCTGGATGGCTGCTCTCGGTCCCGAAGTCACCGGCACACATGTCCCCCAGATGTGGTTGGGTTGTGAGCTTGTGACCACCGTGGCTTTTCCCACTCGTCAGTGCTGTTGTCTGTGGGGGCCCCACACGGGGTGGGCTCCGGTCCCCATGGACTGGCTCCCTTCCTCGCTTCCTGCCATGTCCCCAGAGCTCGACACAGAGTGATCCCTGGACAGAGAAAAAATCGCTCTGTGAACGAGTGAATGAATGAATGCCTCAATAAATGTTGGTTCCCGAATAGGGATAGCAGTGTCTAAAGCAGTAACAACCAGAGCTGTCACGCTCTTTAGAGAAGAGTCCATTTTGCCTCATTGATTTGTAACCATGGTTCTTCCCACTCTTCCTAAACCTGCATTGAGAAGGCCGTGCTCGTTGGTCCAATGAGCCTGTGCCTCATGAGGAGCCTTGTGGAAAGCCCTTCCATAGCGTTTGGCATTGACCCCTAAGCGCCCTCTTGCCAATGGCCTTCTGCCCTTTCTTTCTCCACTTCAGTGGGCCTGGTGGGGGATGGTGGTCAGTGAGCCAACCTCAGCCTCACCTCTGAACTTTCCTTTTCAGGTTTGAGAATGGCAGTGAATTTACCTCAGAGCTGGAGGATGGTGATGACCCAGCCGCTTATGTCACCAACCTATCCTATTACCACCTGGTCCCCTTCGAGACGGACATTTTGGACTGAGTCTCTGGTGGGCCCCCACCTTCCCCGGGCCCTTGACTGCTGGTTCTGCCCCGGCTGCAGGGGCCCCCCTGCTGCCCCAGGCCTGGGTCAGGGGGTATCTCCTCAGTGACAGTGCCCAGGAGGCCCGGGTGTCCTGCCCCTGGAGCAGCGGGGCTTTCCCCTGGTGCAGGGGCCCCCCACGGCCGCCCGGCCACCCCTAGCTCCCCACCATTCCCTCACCCGACAAGCGCGCACAACATGGCCTGGGAGGTGGTGAGGAGTTGCCACGGTCTGGACGACACAGGCAGGCAATGTGAGGTAATCCAGGATTTCCCTGGGAACCCAGATGTGTGGCTTTCATTTCTCTTTTTCATCTTCTCTCCAGAAGCTGTGGGTCTGGTGTCAGCCAAAGGGGCTCTTTACAGAAGGTTCCTTGTGGATGGCGAGGGTTGGCTACAGAGACAGGGCAAATCATTGCTGATCAGGTGCCGTGAGCGGGGACTGAGAAGTACTGATTCTCCTCCAGAGAAAAGAGTTCCTGCCTGGCCTACCAGCATCTCTAAAGCCCTTCAGTGGGGTAGCCAGGCTGGAACCACCCCGGGCTGTGGGAGGTTCACCTCTCCTGCTGTTTACCAAGCTGTCAGTGACGTCATTGCCATATTCACCTGCGGGGGGCGGGGGGGCAGGGAGACCAACAGGAAAGCACTGGCCAAGTCCCCCTTTGCCCCTTGGTGGGGGGCGGTGCGCAGGCAGGTCTGGGTTCTGTGTGCTTATCTCCTCATGGGGTCTACTAACGACCAACATTTGCTAATGTAAATAATAGTAAATTATTGAGAATCCTAATTCTTTTACACGGTCTGTTTTTTAATCTATTTTAATTAAATAAAGTGTATTACTCTACTCCTGGATTTAGGATGTTTGGTGTCTAAAGGTATGGCTCCTTTTTATTCCCCGCCGCCTCAGGGCTGGCCCCGAGCACTCTGGTCTCATTGTTACTTAGGAAATGTGTTCTGTTCTCACCCTAGGGAATAATCTGTCCAAACTGAAAAGTGAACAAACAGCTTATGTTTTTTGATTTTTGTTTTTCTGACTTAGGGTTGCCCCCCTTCTCCATGTTCCTCTTGGCAGCCCCGGGAACCCTCCTCTGACCCGACTGCCTAGCATATGGCATTTCCATGGGATCTGCGTTTCCCTTCTGCCTTCCGGTTGTGCTCCGTTGAACGCATCCTGCTTTCAAACAGGCTATTGGCTGGCTGATGGGGGTTGGCCAGTTGCCTTTCTTCTCTTGTGGGGTAAATTCAGTTCTTTACAAGGATAGGGCTGCTTGCCTAGCAGTTAAGATTAGAATCAATCACCGCGTTTAGTTAATCACCATCTATGTTTCAGTTGGTGATCCTCAGGATCCCTGTTCCCCAGAGGTGCTTCTCCCACGCTACCCAGCAGCTGGCCGAGCTCCTCTGCTTACTTGGACCTCATTTCCCCATCGGGGCCCAAGGTTGGCTCCACAAGCCTCTTCACTGGTTCCAGTCAGTGCACCATGAGCTTCCTCGACTGGGGGGGGGATCAGGTGTTTAGATATTTGTTCTTCTGTGAAGCACATCAAAGCATTCTCTGGCTTCCTTTTTTTTTTTTTTTTTTTTCCCTGGAAAAACACAGGTAGGCTTATTCTTCTCATTCTAACATTTGAAAGAATCCAAAGTACAGGTAAATATTTCTTTAAGTGCAGTGGTCATTGGTCGCTGGCACTCAGAGTCCCTGTGGGAAGGCAGTGTGGAGTGGTGGGGACTGGAACCAACACAGGGCTCGTGCACTGTGTAAAGGAACAGTCAGCACCACTCCGTTTAGTGGACTGTTCCAGCTGGGAGTGTGGGCCCAAAGTGGCCAGTCCTCCCAGGTTTTCAATAGGAGCTGGAAATCTGACTTTTTATGTGAAATATCCCAATTTTGAAGTGTTACCAAAAAAAACTCCAGGGACAAGAAGGTTTCCAAGTAAAAGAATGAGGAAGTTTCACCTTCTAAACCGTCAGTTCAGAGAATCCATACCAGACGAGTTCAAGTTCACGTAGGAAGTTTGCACTCTTGCCCACACATTTCTCCAGAAACTGCTTTAGAACAACCTGCCTCTCTTCTTCCCCTGTGACGTGTCCCTCGTGCTGCCCTGGTAACCAGGAGGCCCTTGGCAGCGGTGGCCTGGACACTCCCCTTTGTTACTGAATCATGTCAGAAAACTCACTAGATAGGCCCCTGCATAGGGGTTTGCAGTTAAAACAATTTTTTGGCGAATCAAATGAAAGTCACCTACATTTCCTATTTGAAAGGAACCTTCAGCAAATGCTATTTATAGGCAGGGGGATCATCTGCTCTTTGTGTTGTAAATAGATGCTGTCTTTCACGGATGAGGTTTGCTTGAAGTGAAGATGCACAATGAGGACACGATCTAGGTCTGCCCTCTGATGAGCCTGCAGAATTGACATGCTGGGCAGTCTGCGTCCTTGCTGTGGGACAGCAGACGGGCACAAGCTACCTGGTAATTGAGCAGACTGGGGGCTCATTAATAAGCACACAGTTCTCACAGATAGAACATTCATTAATAGAAATATATGCAGGGTGCTGGCAGCCAAACTGCCCTGAGCAATGTGTCCTAACCTTAGCCACTTTCTCCTCCCAGAGATCGAATGCATTCTTGGTCTTCATTTAAGAGGGCATTCTGTCAAATTACAAGCATTTTTATTGCAGGTGAAATTTCTGACCCACGTCGGGGGTGCTAAAGTACTTCCTGCAGACCAGTTTCCTACTCCAGGTGCATACTGTTTTCAAATATAGATTTTATGATTATATGGGCATGGCAAGGCCAACAGATCAGATGACAGCCATTGAAAAGATAGTTTGGTACTCAGACCCCAAGAGGAGGGAGACACAACACCAGCAGGGCCACATGGGGAAACACCAGGGCTGATCAAGAGGCAGAGAAGGTGGAGGAGGGGGGGATGCTGTGGGCAAGAGCCTTTATTGTGATTTCTACAGAGAGGAACAGGCAAGGCA
Organism: Mirounga leonina; assembly: GCF_011800145.1. Classification (NCBI taxonomy): domain Eukaryota; kingdom Metazoa; phylum Chordata; class Mammalia; order Carnivora; family Phocidae; genus Mirounga; species Mirounga leonina. The sequence continues at coordinate 6,033,632 of NW_023270709.1, read as the reverse complement.
GGGTAAGCAGGTTTCGGATTAGCCAGGTTGAATAAATTCAGTGGGCTCTGGGGCACAGGGCTGCCCCTATGTGTCTGATACCTGTCTTAGGGGTGATTAGGGCAGGTGGACAGTGGCCCAGAGTATGAGAGCCCATAAAGGAGGTGGTGGGTTGTGGGCTCTGCACTGGTTGGTTTGCATTTAAAGGTGGGCTCAAAGGCAAGTTGTTCACTATTTCTAGGAATTGGCTAATCCTGGGAGGTGCAGTCCCTCCAACATGAGCAAGGCCCCAAGATGTCTAAGCATCAAATACAGAAACTAGAAGATGTAGTTATTATACAAATTAATCCCTATGAGTCCTTGGTCTACAAAGGGATCTGATTTTATCCCCTGCTGATGACACAGAGGAAACTAAAAATGTGACATAACTTTATGCCTCATGCAAAAATCTTCCAACAGGTACAAGGCTCCCCATAGATATAGATGTTGCTTTTTCTTAATTTGAATGGGTGACATATCCCTGTGGTGCAGAACTCAAAATGATTTAAAGGGTTTTGGACAGAAAGTATTGTTCCTATTCCTGTCCCCATCCTATCCTCCCTAACACTGATTGGTTTCTAGCACAGACTTGTAATATTTCTTTAAATATGAATGTACATATTTTTTAGAAGTCTGTATAACTTAGCATTCACGGTCATTAACAACGTGTCTCGAAGCACTTCAGAACTCGGTGGTCTGCTCAAATGTGATCAGTTTTACTTCTAATCAGAGTCTGAATGACTAAAGGACTTGGCAGGTATGCAGTGTATCATATCTTAGACACGCTTAACTTCATTAGATTGCTGGGCAAAGTGTTAGAATTTCTAGTATTTGTTCCTGTCTGTTTTGGGGCTGGGGTGAAGATAGGGGTGGTAGGAGCTGGCAGAGGGTTGTGAATTTGCCATAAACTAAGGGCTGCTCTTGGTCTTAAGATAGTAAATCCTGAGAGCAAATTTTTCTTCTGTGGCACATTCACATTAAACAATCTTGAGACAGGGCGCCTGGGTGGCTCAGATGGTTAAGCGTCTGCCTTCGGCTCAGGTCGTGATCCCAGGGTCCTGGGATCGAGTTCCGCATCGGGCTCCCTGCTAGGCGGGGAGCCTGCTTCTCCCTCTGCCTCTCTCTCTCTGTCTCTAATGAATAAATAAATAAAATCTTTAAAAAAAAAAAAAAACAATCTTGAGACAGATGTCTAAACACCAAAATGCCTGGCCACTTATTTATTTACAATAGAAACAACTGATCCAGAAATCAGAATCCTAAGAAGTTATGGCTGGCCAGTGTATTCACTCCTGGCAAGTGGGAAAAGTAGAATAATGATCTAAAGCTTGTTCATGAATATGGAAATTAGAAGAGAGGAGATTAATTAGATTAAATACTACTGGAAATATCATTGGTACCAAGGCTTTAGAATTCTATGGAAGGCATTTTGACACCACACAAAGTCAACGGATTAAGTTGTTTTTTTTTTTTTAAGATTTTATTTATTTATTTGACAGAGGGAAGACACAGCGAGAGAGGGAACACAAGCAGGGGGAGTGGGAGAGGGAGAAGCAGGCTTCCTGCAGAGCAGGGAGCCCGATGTGGGGCTCGATCCCAGGACCCTGGGATCAGGAACTGAGCCGAAGGCAGACACTTAACGACTGAGCCACCCAGGCGCCCCCAGATTAAGTTTTTAAAAGTGACTCTTCTGTGTTTTTTCTCATTTCTCTGTGGACAAGTGAAAATTTGTCATGGACAAGCTATGAGATTATTGGAAACCCCAGCGTTGAATGAAGAGATAATAGAGATGAACTCAACAATGGAAAAACCAAGCAGTAACATCCCCAAAGTCAGGATGGCCTTGCCTATAGGCAGATGTGACTCAAATATTCAGATGAGGGTTATGGGAAGGCAGACCCTCTTCTTGGTCCTGCAGCATCCTTGCTCAGTAGGGAAACTTCTCCAGGAAGAGTTTGTTGGTGGGAGGATGGGGCACATAAGGTTTCATCCTTTATGTTCTTTTGGATAAAACAATTATGGCTCCCTACTGAACCAAACACTCAGAGTTGGTTGGGTTGGTCAAAATTTCTCCATCGGATGGTGACTGGTGGGCACTGAACAAATTTACTTATGCAGTAATTCAGACAGGTCTTACAGTCAAGTCTTGGGATCCATTCTTCTAAGGAGAATTTGCATATCTTAGTTCTAATCAATTGTTAATTTTTTAGTATAACTCACAATGGCAACCTTTTATTATTATTATTTGACTTTAGTTTTGGGGCAAGTATTGTTTGCACATGGTACAAAATTCAATATAATACAAAGTGGTGTGCCTTGAAAAACAAGTTCCTGCTCATTCTTATGCCCTAGCCCTAGGGACAAACATTATAACCAGTTTCTTGGGTCCACTCCAGAAGTATATATGAATGTGTATATTTTTTTAATGTATGCACCTGGCTTTCTCACTTAATAATTTAGTTTGGAGATTCTTAGAGTTACCTCATGCTTTTTATCTATGTGCATTTATTTAGCTAAGCAACATTTTCCTTTTCTTTTATTTCCCCGTAATACTTTCTCTGTTTCTGTTTCTTTTTTAATTTCGTAAATATGTAAACCATCCACATATTTCAAAATATTATCAGTCCATTCATCCACTCACTGTTTGTTCAGAAAATACTTATCGAGTGCCCACTGGGTACCACTGTTCTAGATTCTAGGGATAAAGCAGTGAACAATGAAGTTTATTTCTAGTGAAGGGGACTGGCAATAGACAAAATAAGTGAATTACATAGCATGTGAGATGGTAAACTGGAGGACTTGGAGAAAAATCAGCAGGGATGAAGAACTTGAGGCTGGTTGAGGGTGGTCAGGCAGGTGCACCTGCAGAGGTGAAATCTGAACAAAGATGAGGGAGCAAACCATATGGACATCTTGGGGGAGATAAGAGGACCTGGTAGGCCATTGTTAGGTATTGGCTTTCTTGTGAGATGGAACCCCTGGGGGAGTTTGAATGGAGGAGTAATAGTATATGACATAGAGAAGGGTCATTCTGGCTGTTGGGTGAAGAATAGACCTGAGGGACCATAGTAGAAGAGGGAAGACTCGTTAAGAAGTGTTGCAGTCATCCAGCAAAAGATGATGGTAGACCATGGTGGTAACATTGGAAATAGGAAGCAGTGGTTGAGTTGGCCATTGGGTATAAAAGGAAAGGACTCAAGGGTGACTGCAAGATTTTGAGCCCAAACAACCAGATCATTTGGTTTCCCTCAACTGAAATGCCAAAGGTAGAGCAGGTTTTGGAAAGGAAGAGCAGGAAATGATTTGGATATTTTAAATCTGGGATGACTAATACTTGGGTTTGAAGTTCAGGAAAGAGAGCAGATCTGAGGGTGGAGATTTGGGAATTACCAAAATAAAGGACAAACTATTTAAAGCCATGGGAGTGGATTTGATCACCACACGAGTGGGTGTAGACAGAAAAGAGTCTCAAAGATTGTGCCCTGAGAGCTAGAGAAAAGACAAAGGAGCAAAGGAGAATGAGAAGGGCCAGTGAGGTAAGAGAGAAGCCAAGAGTACTTGGAGTCCTGGAAGCTAAGCAGAGACAGTATTTCAGGAACAGAAAAGGATCAAGTGTTTTCAATGTTCCTGATAATGAAGTACGGTGAAGATGGAGAAAAGAACATTGGATTTTAGCATAGTGGAAGTCACTGCTGACCTTGACAAGCACAGTTTTGGTAGAATAATGAGAGCAAAAACCTGAACGGAATAAAAAGATATACAGTAAAAGTGTTGCTTCCCGTCTCCCCCATATGCTATTTCTCCCAACTCCCTTCCCCCAGCCAGATAACTGGTTTCATTGTTCCTTATCTGTAGATCAGGAGTGTTTATGCTGGTCTAAACTTTTATACTGATCTATACTTTTATATTTTATATGAATATAAGCATACATGTGTATATATATATTTTGTTTTCCTATTCTCCACTTTTTTACACAAAAGGTAGCATACTATGCATACTTCTCTACATCATGCTTTTTTTTTTTACCTAACAACCTACACTCAGCATCTTTTTCTATCCATTCTGAAGAACTTCCTCATCCTTGGCTGGCATCTGTACGACATTTCATTGTGGGAGTGCTCTAACCAGTCTTCTGTAGACAGACAGTGCATTGTTTCCGATCTTCTTTGGTTATTACAAACAATATTGCAGAGAATAACCTTTTTACAGTACACATGTAGGTAGGTCTGTAGAGCAATTCCTCCATAGCGAGACATCTGTGTTATAGGGTACACCAATTTATAATTTGGTAGACATTGTCAAATTGTCTTCCACAGGAGCCAGACCACTTTGTACACCCACCAACAATGCATGTGAATACATAGCTGGGTCTCTATGAATGGAAGATGAGATTGCTTCAAATATTTTGCAATTGCAACAGAAGAGGCAAAGGTAACCTGAACATATAAAATTTCTCATGAATAAGAATGTATTTGTAGAATAATGCCTCATTGACTATAGAAGTATTTTTAGACATGAGAGATATGTAGGAGTTTTTGGTTTCTTTTGTTTTTAAATGAAGGAGATTTGCCTTTGTATCACTCAGCTTTTGCTGCATAACACAAGCTCCAAACTCAGTGACTGAACAGCTATTTATTTAGCTCCCAGTCCTGTGGGTCAGCAACGTGTCCTGGGATTCACTAGGGAGTTCTGCTGGTTGGGACCTGGTTGATCTTGGCTGGGCTCTCTGCAGAGAGCTGGTACAGGAGAGCTTGTGCGGTGGCTCATCATCCCTACTCCACGTGCTCCCTACTCCACGTGCTCTCTCCTCCTCCACCTGGGCAGACTAGGCTTTTTCACATGGGAACTCAGCATCCCAGGGACAGAAAGAGGGTAAACCCAATGTGCAAGTGCTTTTCAAGTCTGTTCCCATCGCATTCGTTACTGTCCACTGGCTTGAGCCCAGAGTAAGTTAGGAAGATGCGACCAACGACATGGGTACAGGGAGGTTTGAACAAGTTGGAGCCAGTATTTCAATGAATCCATGACATCCCTTAAAGGCCTAATCTTAATTCTCTAAGTATTTGGGGTCACTTTAATCCCTGTTACTGACCAAGCCAGGCAGACACATGAGTTATGTTCTCCAAGTCCTTGATTGGGTCTGAAGCACAGTTTCAGGTCTAGAATATGACCTTTTTCCCTCTGAAGTTTATTTCTTCTGAAGAGAGAGAGAGAGTTAGTGGGAGTGGGACCCAGGGGCAAGACTACTACCCAATGTGGGATGCACCTCATTTTTGTGGTTTTGAACATACATTTTTATTTTCTGAACACTTTGTTTTTCTTCACTCAAAAGGAGCTTGATGACCAGGTATCCATCTGGCATCCCACGCAACCCAGCAGGAAAGGTTTGACTTTTGCTGATTTTAGCTGATAATGTGTTAAATGGAAACATGCAACATCCAAACAGGGCTCTCAGAAAGCCACTGGAATGATTGGATGATTGAGTTAAAAGTTCCCCAGTGACTTGAAATTTTGACTCATTGAGAATAGTCTGATTGATCCTTATTCTCCACCCAATTTATTTATTTATTTTTTTCATTTCATGTGTGGTGTTGACTTAAGTCAGCTCAGGAACCTCCTTGCTTTGGAGAGAGAAGTCTGCAGTAAAATCCATGAACTTAGTCCTCTGAGAATTTAGGCAGACAGCTGACAATGACTTCCCAGGACCTGAGGCATGAGGGTTGTTGAGACATGACTGTTGTCACCCACATCCAGGCCTGGGAAACCACAGGAGGCCCTTGACAGGGAGCAGGAAGAGGAGAAAGAAAAATAACACTTGTTGAGCATCTACTATGTCCCAGGCACTGTCCACTGCACTGAGTGTCCATAAATGTGTAAGATGCTCAGTCTTGAGTAGACAGCAGCTATCCTGTGAAAACACAGAACAAAGCATGGTATGAAGGAGAAAAAGGTGAAGAAGGAGACAAATAAGAAGGAAAAGAAGGACAAGGAAGAAAAAATAATTCCAGTAAAGCAAGGATAGTGAGAAAGTGTGGACAGCCCAACTCCCTGGTAGGGCATTTAAAGGTTCTCCTTCACCATTGTAGACAGCGCCCCCTGACTCCTTTAGCCTCTGATTAGCCTCAAGACCGCAGTCACCTCACAGAACAGTCTGAGCTTTCAATCCGCCTCGATTGTGGGATCGGATACACAGCGTCCACACCAGATGTGGTCTTTATCCTTGAGTCTGGTCTGCACTCCAAGCTGGGGTTTGCAGGTTAGTGTCACAGGTCCAGTAACTCCTTTTTTTAGAACTAGAGTCCGCTGGTCTGTGATTGGCATGCACACAAGCGCTGAGGACCTTGAAAGTCTCAGGAACTCCTTCAGGGCCCCTTGGATCTGATTAAATGAGACCAGAGGCCCAGTGTGTCTTGCTTACCTCATCACACTGGCCCTAGAAAGAGGCCTCGCATGCAGGAAGGTGCTAAACGGTGGTGTGTCAAGAGAGTATGTCATTGTGGCCTGAACAGGTTAATACTTTCTCCCCAAACACCCACAGACATCTGCCCTGGGGAATATTTATTCTCTCTGGGAATCTGGCTCAACTTGATCTTCAGTAGTCCGGGTGGGGTCAGGGCATGGGGGCATGGTTTGACCTGCCACTTTCCAGAAAGAATTTCTCCTCTCATTCACCAGAAAAAAATGTAGGAAAAAAGAATGAGGAAGTGTAAATCATACATTCTCTGTGTCTGGCTAATCTGCTATAGGAAAATAGCTGTGACTGGTACCCGAGGACGACGAAGGCCCTGGGTACACTCTTCTGGGGCTGTGGGGGATGGGTTCTTTGGCTGCTTGGATCTCTAGAAGCAACGTGGAAGTTTGGATTCAGAAGATCCCAACTCATCCAGCAGGTAGCAGCTGGATACTTGGAGCCTCTCCGCCAGCAGCTGGGTTGTGATCTGGGTGCCCCAGCCCCTGCCACATCTGCTCATCAGGAAGGCTGGACTTTAGTCTGGGCTTGCTGGAGCATCCAGCAAGGGCCTTTCTTGAATCCAGCTTGTTCTGTGTGGAGCCCTGACAGCCTGCCTGTCTCCTGCCAGGCACCCCACTCCCACAGTTCTCGATGCTGCTCATGGCCCTCTCCATCCCCATGGCCCACAGCCCACAGCATACCCCCCTGTCATCCACCAGCAAAACATCGCCTCACCACGAGTGGGGCTTCTGATTTCCAGTAGATTTATTGCATCATATGTTTTGTTTAAAGCCTGCCTCGGCCCCAGCCCCCAAACACACAGCCTAGAACCCACATAATCCATCCTGTGTTGCTGGCTCTGTCATAGTGAGGTAAAAACAAATTTTGGTGATGAATTGAATAGAGCGTTCCTAAGAAGTTCTATTTTCCCAAATCTTTTTTGTTTAAAGATTTATTTATTTTTTGAGGGAGAGAGAGAGAGTGAGCACAAGCAGGAGGGGCAGAGGGACAGGGAGAGAGAATCCCAAGCAGACTCCCCGCTGAGTGCAGAGCCTGATGCAGGGCTCCATTCCAGGACCCTGAGATCACAACTCGCGCTGAAACCAAGAGTTTGACGCCCAACCGACTGTGCCACCCAGACGCCCCTCAAATCTTTTCTAAAAAGCGAAGAGGCTTGATTAGATTTCACCATTTATTATCTTCTTGAAAATCAATTTTGAAAATTGACACTGAGCAGAGCCAAGATTATGTTGGTCTCAGTGGGTTTGGAGGGGCCTGATGTTGGGGGCAGGTACCACCCTTTCTTCCTGCAGCCTGGCTTTTTCCCTTCTCATACATGAGGTTGCCAAACCTGCTCTGTAAAGCATAATTTCTTACTTTCCCTATCCTGATTATCCTAACTAGAATAGGTTCCAGCACCAGTCTCTTGTTACATCATCATGGTTCATAATTGTTATACTTTAACAGGGAAGTAGTTACTGCTATAATTCTTCTATTATAGTTATGTTAATAATTAACCTGTTCAGGCCACAATGACATCTTGTTACATCATCATGGTTCATAATTGTTACAAGGCACATCTTGTTACATTATAGCAGTGTTACTGCTATAATTCTTCTATTATAGTTATGTATTAATGACGAGGGTCAAAGTTGCTATGGTAGCTTACAAATCCAGCAGTAGAGCATCATAGTTGTGGTACAATCTTTGGAGCCCGATAGACCTGATCTAAATCTCGCCATACCACGGAACAGCCATAAATGCAGACAGTCACATGACCTCTCTGAGTCTGAATTTACCCACCTGGAAGCCCAGACAATGAGAACTCCTTCACAGATTTGTTATGAGGACTGAATGAAATAAGGAACGTGGAACTCTTAGTAATGTCTAGAAAATAGTATGTGGGCAATAGATGATAGATTCTGCTCTAGGCATCTGTTTGGAAGCAATTTATTTTTTACTTTTTTTAAACATTTCTTTAAGATTTATCTATTTGAGAGAGAGAGAGAGAGCAGGGGGAGGGGCAGAGGGAGAGGAAGAGAGAGAATCCCAAGCAGACTCGCTGCTGAGCACAGAGCCCAACACAGGGCTCGATCCCAGGACCCTGAGATCATGACCTGAGCCGAAATCTAGAGTTGGATACTCAACCAACTGAGCCACCCAGGGGCCCCTATTTTGGAAACAATTTATATGGGAATTCGGCCTAAACAACTTATATTTGTTTCCTTAAAGATGAAGCACGCTGTTCATATTAATATAGACAAATTTCTATTTCTATGTGAGTACGATAAAGGTTAAGTGACTTGCAGTTTGCACATCTACAGCTGTTTCAGAGGGAAGCTGAGAAAAGGAGGACAAGGGCCTATGGGCTTTTGAGGTGCCAACAAATGCTGCCCTCCCATGGGCATCCTCATGCTCTCTGCTGGTGACCATGAGCTGGACAGATCATCGAGCTGTCTCAGTGGGCATTTCTGATGTTTTCACGGACAATTAAGATGAAAACACTCTGCATGCATCTGAGGAATATGCTCAAGGAACAAGACAGAGAAAAACAGGGTGAAGACAAAGGGTGAAGGACCCTGTTTTGCTTTAACCATCTTTTGTTATCACTCTGCAAACTCATAGCAGAAAGGCTTTCGGCGCCCCGTAGATCTGCAATCTCATTAGTCAGTGTGGCGCGCCATCCCCTGTGACCCCGAGTCCCCCATGCATGTCCTCATAGGCAGAGTCTCTCACTTACTACCAGACTGCTTATTTACCGTGGGCTACCAAAGCCTGATTATAGTATAGGGAGTCATCCCTCCTCTCGGTATAGAACATTTTATCAGGGGATCAAAATCTCAAACCAAACGGCAGATAGACAGTGGGATTTTAGGGCTCCGTCTCTATGAGCAGCTGAAGAATGAGGGGTTCAGTATCACGACAATATCCAGGAGCTGACACTGAAATCGTGTTGGGCACGGACCCTGAACTGTCTTAGCAAAGCTATGGTGGACTGCCAGGTGTTGTCTCAGGACTTGTGAGGACCCAATTTCCCCGACTTGACAGCGGGGCCAGCGTGTTAGGCAAGCCCTCTCTCTACCACCACCATATCTGGCTGGCAGCTTCCACAAGTTTTCAGGAGGACACTCAGACTTTAGTTCAGGGGTTCCTAGCCACTGTAGAGCTGTGATCATGAGTGCTTATGTCCTTGGTCTCCCCCCATCCCCTTCTTTCCTTCTGCTGCCATTTGGTGTGGTCAAGAGCTCCTGAGCTTTGGAGTCAGACAGATGTGGGTGTAAATCCTCTTTCCTGCCTGTGTTCAGCCACCCTGGGAGTCTGGGTAGGGCAGCTACTCTGCACCAGGCCCTGGGGTTGCAAGCATAACAGGGGCCGAAGAGGATCCTGGCCCTCGGGGGTTGGCATCCTAGAGGGGGGGAGGTTCACTGTGCAGTGTTTACTCACAACAGGGATGCAAATCCAGTAAGAGCCTGCTGTAGCCCAAAGGTCTGGGAGGGTTTTCCCTGAGGGAGTGGCGGTTAAGCTGCAATGTGGAGGGGGAGAGTGGTAGGAAAGAACAGCTCAGGAGAGGGAACGGCAGGAGCACAGCCCCTGAGCAGGAAGAGCGATTGGGCACATTTTGTTTAGCAGCTTCTTCCCAAGAGTGTTCCAGAGGACAAGTGGAAGGCAACAGTGCATACGAAGTGCCTTGCACCGTTCTAACACTCCCCTGTGGGACTGGCTACTTTCCCCCAGTACTCTTTTTTCCCAAGGACTTGTGAATGCCCACCTTCTTATTTTTAAAGCGCTCATAAATTCCACCCCCCCACAAAGAGTGAATGTTCTGGAATTTAGAAGATGTTGCAGCAACAGTGATCCAGGCAGCCAGAAGCCACACAGCACGAGAAACCACCAGCTCCAGAGGGATTGGGCTATAAAATGACAAGGGGGTGAGATGGTATTTCACTGAGGACTGGGCAGCAGGTGGTTGTGACCTCATCTGGCTTCCTGTGGGACTGGCTACCTGGATGATGCTTCCTCCTCTGTCACCGTGTACCTTTGTCAAAGACTTCTTGGTTCCTTCCATCACACTGCATGAAACAACCTAATGACTGTAGGATTTCTCAGCTATAGGTCTCAACTGAGCCTTAATTATTCATATGTGCTGCATTAATTATTCAAGACGATGAATTGGCATGTGCAATATGGGTTTACTAGTAAACAAGAAGCTGTGTGAACAGCGTTTGGCAGGGGAGACAAGGCCCCTCGATGATTTAATTTGTGTATGGACAGAGGGGTTCGTTCAGTGATGACTTACCCTGACTGCAAGGCTCGGCTCTCTGCCGGTGTGAAGAGCAACTTTGCCAATACTTTCTGGACAGGGAGAAATGTGGTCAGACCCTGTTTCTGGGCCATGGCTCCTGGGGCCAGATGATACTGGATCTTCAATTGGTGATAAGTCTGCCAAGATTTCTTATGTGTTTGCATTCTTGATCATTTGTCGTAAAATGTGTTCGTGAACCAGAACTTTGGCACAAGTTCTTTCCAGCCTGGAGTGCCTGAAATTGGAAATTGACAGAGCCAAGGACAGGGAGCTCAATCCCAAGACAAATGTGAACTCCTTCTGCTGACAAGGTGGCTGGGATTCTGAGATATCCCACCCAGATGGCGGGAGCAGTCTCTCCGGGGCCCTGTGCCCCTCCCTTGCCCGACTTCACTTTTCCACCCTAGCAGAGCCCTGGTTCTACCCCAGGAGCCCTTTCCCTGCACCTCCTTCAGTGGAGGCTGCTCATTTTCCTACAACCCTGGCGTTCCAAGCTTTGCACATTAAGGGCAGGCAGACCAGTAAGCTCTCTCCCCTTGCAAAGGAGGCTGGTACTCCTCTGCCCCCACAGTGTTAGGTCCCAGTACAAATTACCTATTCAGTGTATGTTAGCAATGTATCTGACTCCAACTAGGATCATTATTACTATGTGGAAGGCATGGCCTTTGAATCCAAGTGGCTTGGCCTTTGAACAAAACAGGTCATCCCTGACCTCCAGGGGGCAGCACTCTTCACCTCCCCTCTCCTCTCCTCATTCACAGGGACAGTGACACTGTAGCCTTAGCTCCTTGATCCCCTCCCTCATCTTGCCCACGGTTGGTGCAACCATCACCGCATCCATCTCCAGAACTCTCTCATATTCCCAAACTGAAACTCTGTCCATATTGGACACTGTCTCCCCATTCCCACCCATTCCTCCCTGCCCCTGGCACCCACCATCTGATTTCCTGTCTCTAAAATTTGACTGTGCTATAGGTACTTCATAGACGTAGAATCATACAGTATTTGTCCTTTTTCAACTGGCCTAGTTCACTTTGCACAACATCTTTAAGATTCCTCCGTGTTGTGGCATGTGTCAGAATGCCTTTCCTTTTTAAGACCCCATCATAGTCTATGATATGTATCAAACACATTTTGTTTATCCATTCATATGTTGATGGACACTTAGGTTGTTTCCACCTTTTGGCTATTGTGAATGATGCTGATGTGAACGTGAGTATACAAACATCTTTTTGAGTCCCTGCTTTCAGTTATTTTGGGTATATATCCAAAGGTGGAATCGCTGGGTCATATAGTAACTCTGTCTTGCTTTTTGCAGAACTGCCAGAATGTTTCCTATAGCTACTATACCATTTTACACTCCTAGCAATAGGCTCACAGCGTACTCACGGGGGAGGAGCAGGCCTGGCTCCCCTCCATGAAGTTTTCTTTTTTTTTTAATTTTTTAAGTATTTATTTATTTATTTTCGAAAGAGAGAGAAAGCATGAACAGGGGGAGAGGCAGAGGGAGAAGGAGAGAATCCCAAGCAGACTCCCCGCTGAGCACGGAGCCCAATGCAGGGTTCGACACCAGGACCCTGAGATCATGACCTGAGCTGAAATCAAGACTCAGGCACTTAACCCACTGACTGGCTCTATCCCCTAGAGTCCCTTTTCATGCTGGCCCATTCTTTTCCTGGGGACCCTTCAGGTGTCATCCATCCACTGTCTTGGTTGACTGAAAACAATGAGAACTCACGTTTATTATGACTGGCCCAGTGCCGAGGTCTTTACAAGCATTTTCTCATTTACTCCTCAAAGTAACACCATGAGTGGGACAATCTTTTTTTTTTAATTTTTTATTGTTATGTTAATCACCATACATAACATCATTAGTTTTAGATGTAGTGTTCATGATTTATTGTTTGTGCGTAACACCCAGTGCTCCATGCAGAACATGCCCTCTTTAATACCCATCACCAGGCTAACCCATCGTCCCACCCGCCTCCCCTCTAGAACCCTCAGTTTGTTTTTCAGAGTCCCTCGTCTCTCATGGATCGTCTCCCCCTCCGATTTCCCCCCCTTCATTCTTCCCCTCCTGCTATCTTCTTCTTTTTTTTTCTCTTAACATATATTGCATTATTTGTTCCAGAGGTACAGATCTGAGATTCAACAGTCTTGCACAATTCACAGCACTTACGAGAGCACATACCCTCCCCAGTGTCTACCACTCCGTCACCCCATCCCTCCCACCCCACCCCCCACTGCAGCAACCCTCAGTTTGTTTCCTGAGATTAAGAATTCCTCATATCAGTGAGGTCATATGATACATGTCTTTCTCTGTTTGACTTATTTCGCTCAGCATAATACCCTCCAGTTCCATCCACGTCGTTGCAAATGGCAAGATCTCATTCCTTTTGATGGCTGCATAATATTCCATTGTATATATATATACCACATCTTCTTTATCCATTCATCTGTCGATGGACATCTTGGCTCTTTCCACAGTTTGGCTATTGTGGACATTGCTGCTATAAACATTGGGGTGCACGTACCCCTTCGGATCCCTACTTTTGTATCTTTGGGGTAAATACCCAGTAGTGCAATTGCTGGATCGTGTGGTAGCTCTATTTTCAACTTTTTGAGGAACCTCCATACTGTTTTCCAGAGTGGCTGCACCAGCTTGCACTCTGAGTGGGATAATCTTATGACCACCACCACCACCATCATCATCACCATCATCACCATTTTTCCCTTCTTTTTCATTTTTAGATGAAGAAAATGAGCTCCATAGTGAATTCGTTTCCTCAAGGTCGCACAGGGAATGAGATTCGGCTCCGATCCCAGAGCCCTGCTATGGCCTCCTTCATTCTGCCACTTCCCACTCCCCACCCCCCACCCCGCCCCTGGCACACACACACACCCACCTTCGGCTAGTCTGGGCTGTGGGCACCTCCATGCTCTGCAAAAGCAGTGCTCTGCTCCAAGGCAGGCAGCCGAGGGCCTGAGCGGGGCTAATAGTCAACCTTGGGCTCTGTGGCCTGGTGAGGGGAGCAAGGCAGCCTCCAGAAGGTAAGGCGCCTCTGCACTCCACAAGTCCTGCCAGTCAAGCCCTGGGCCCACTTAGAGGGGCACCTTTTCTTAATTCACACAGAGGCCCTATATAGGCTAGGGGGCTCTGGCATTAGCACCCCACAATTACCATCTTGCAGCAATTACAACAATTATCGAAAGTTTTAGATTTTCATCAACTGTCTTCATGAAGGCTTTGTCATCAAGCAAAGTACTGCAAGGATGAGACAAGTGACTGCTTCCAGCTGCAGAGGCCCCCATCTGCCACAGCTATGCAGAGGCCCTGGTAGCTCTCTTCTCACTGTCTATAGAAACCTATTTACATCATTTAGCTTCTACCAGTCTCAGTGTCCTTATTTCTGCAACGGGAATCCTAATGTCTACCTCATAAATTTATTGTGCCAATTAAGTGAAGCATTACTGGGGAGGGTTTAGGATAGGGCCCAGTACAAATTACCTACTCAGTGTATGTTAGCAATGTATCTGACTCCAACTAGGATCATTATTACTGTGTGGAAGGCATGGCCTTTGAATCCAAGTGGCTTGGCCTTTGAACAAAACAGACACATCAGCAAAGGAACAACATCCCTGCAGTACCGGATGTGTTAAGTGGACAAGCACAGCTGTGGTAGCTGACATGAGGGTGGGAGCTCTGGGGCTCAAGCTGGGCCAGGGAGAGCGTATGGAAGGTGAGTCTGAGCTGGGTCTGGAGGGATGGGTGGAGAGGACTCCAGGTGCAAGAGCTGAATGAGTGAGCCCCGAAGATGCGGGGTCTCCAACTCATCCACGGGTCTTAGATGAAATGCCATGACTCAGGCTTTACTGGACCCCTTCATCAGGCCAGTTCCTCTTGTTCCATGCTGTGATATTCTGATGCCAACTCTCCAGTGCCAACTGGGTGTCCTGCTGCACAGTTTAACTCTAACACTAACTACTTGGTGTTAGCGTCAGATTGCACACATCAAAGGGCACAGTCTCAGCAAGACTATCCTCACTTTATATGGGAGCTGCACTTGGGAGGTCCCCAGGCCACCCATACTTGATAATTTCCTAGAATGACCCACAAAACTCCAGGAAAGTGCTCTACTTATGATTATGGTTTTATTGTCAAGGATACAAATCAGGACCAGCCAAATGAAGAGATGCATGCATCACTTCTCGGCCTTTTGGCTAAGATCAAGGGCAAATGAAAAGATACACAGGGCAAGGATGGGGAGGAGGGGGAAACACAGAGCTTCCATGCCTTCTTTTTCTGGAATCTGGGCACATCACCCTCATGGCACATCAATGTGTTCACCAACGAGGAAGGTCCACTGAGCCTTGTTGCCTTCATGTCCAGAGTTTTGAATGGGGTTTCATTACAAGGGTGTTGTTGATTAAATCATTGGCCAGGCAGCTGAACTCAATTTCCAGCCCCCTTGCCTTCCCTGGAGTTGGGCAGCTAAACGCCCTTCTAATCACGTGGTGACCAGCCCCATCCTAAAGCTATCTAGGGGCCACCAGGGTCACCTCACTAGCATAACAAAGACACTCCTGTCACACAGGAAATACCAAAGGTTTCTGAAACTCTGTGCCAGGGACTGGGACAAAACCCAGATATAGTTCTTGTAGCACTATTCACAGCTGAAATGGATTATTTGTGCAGTTCAATGTTGAATGTTCCTTTCTCCCACTAGACTATAAGCTTCATGAAGGCAGGAGTTCTGTTGTTCTTGTTCTCCTGTAACCTCCACATGTAGCTCAATGCCTGGCACCTACAATGACTTAATAGGTATTGACAAAGTGGATGACTAGTGGGAGAAGAGGCTAGAAAGTAATATTGGGACCAGATTGCAGAAGGCCTGCATGCTCTGTGACCTTAAATGTTTCCAGCATTTCTCACATTTCATTTCAGTAACTGCTGGGAAAACATTGCTGGGAAGGTTTGTAAAATCATCCAGCCTGCTGTGGCTCCATGATGCTCCTTTGCAACCTGAATCTTATGAAGTCTGAGAAGGAGAGGGTGAGAGCAATGAATGCCTCAGCATGTAATTGCAGTAAGGGATGTGAACTTATCTCTAAGTTGAGGGAAAAGGGCCCAAAATACAAAATGTGGAAAGACTGATCTCTCTCATGTCTAACAGCCTGAGAAGTAATTAAAAAAAAAAAAAGAAGAAAGAAAGAAAGAGAAAGAAAGAAAGAAGAAAGAAAGAAAGAAAAAGAAAGAAAAAGAAAGAAGAAAGAAAAAGAAAGAAAGAGAAAGAAAGAAAGAAAGAAAGAAAGAAAGAAAGAAAGAAAGAAAGAAAGAAAGAAAGGAAGAAAGAAAGAAAGAAAGAAAGAAAGAAAAAGAAAAAGAGAAGGGAGAAGTGCCAGGGCCCATTGGATAGGAAAGTGGGGAGACAAGCATTGGTTCCTACTGAGCATCAAAAAACATTGTGGAGGGGAGGAGAGACTCCAGGGGAAGGAATCCACGTTCTCTAGGAGGTCCTGACAGATGCCTTAAAGGCTTGGTTCACAAACTTCCACCATCCCCTGCTAATGGCCAAGCCAAAGGAAAAAAAATAGATGTCTATTCATAAAAATAGCAAAACAACGATGTGGGAGACTAATGATGTCATGGTGTAGAGAAGGGCTACTGGTCTATTCCAGACTGTTCGGTGCACCCCCCTCTTTCCAGAGCAGGACTTGAGTGGCTCTAAATATTCAGATAAGGTCTCCATTCTTCACTTTATCTGCTTGTGTGGTCTTAGCTTCATTTTTCAGAAGCATACAATCACTGAATATTAGATTTGGAAGAAACCTCAGAATCTATCATTTGGAACCCTAGTAAATTGCCAGGGTCCTTCAGGTCCAGTATCTATGGGGACTGGAATTCAAAGAATGTAAGCCCAGGGGCATAATACAGAACTTTGCTGTAGGCTTCTTGTTGTTGTTCTAATGAGCCCCCTTCCAAGAGTTTCCCACAGTGTACCATAGAGTAAGCGTCTCAGAAACCTCTAGATATTATGCCCCTCCAAAGTTCCTTACTGGGGGCAGTCACTCTTTCTCTTTTTCCCATCTCATTGTTTCGCACTGCCATGTTGCTTTCCCATCCACTTCTTGCTTTCCTTCCATCTCGCCTTCCAACTCATCCCTGCTGCTGGCCCTCTCGTGTGTAGGCCTTCACTAGCACTGAAAACTTTCCTCTAAGAAATTCTTTGATATTTTTGGTGAACAAAACTAACCATCTAGTTATTCTCATAAGAAGCTGTCCCAGTGCTGGGCATGGTGCAGGCATGACTTAAACCTTGACTGGATGAAAGACAAAAATGTTTTCTCATAAGATTCCATTCTTCCAAAGTCACCAGAAGACTATCTGCATCTCATGGACCCAAGGAATTACTTATTTTATTCCAGGGAAAAAAAGATGAGACAGTTCTATGAACCAGGGGACCTAGTTTGAGTTCCTTGAGTCTTATCTCTTCTGGTGCTCTCTCCATTGGGTGGAGTGTCCATTTTTTGCTGGAGTAATGAGAAGAACCCACTGTCTAAGTCTCCCACTGTGGGGCGATCTTCTCTAGGATTTTAGGGGCCAGGGGCTGAAGAGCCTGCCCCAAGAATCCTTGGTAAAGTAGGGAAATTCTAGGTAAGGCCTCATCCTCTCAGGCTGCTGATGCTCATGAAAGAAGATTGAACTCTCTGCTGCTTCTTTTCTCATGATTCTGCTCCCCTCAGTGTGAAAAAACAAAACTGTAAAAAGTTAAGAGCAAAACCTTTTTCTTGACTAAATGGACAGCAAACTGTTTTCTGCTCAGGCTTCTGGTCTGTGCTATTGGCTGCTGTTGTAAAGCTACAGGTTTATAAAACCAACCTGCATAAAATGGCTCATTTTCTGTGATGTTTTGCCTGATGTGAGGGTAAACCCCCACCCGGTGAAGGGTGAGGAGGCCGTGGCTCTTCCAGGAGATACGGTTAACTAAGCTTCATGAGCTTTTCAGTTCAATCATATTTTTATTACAAACTAAAAACAGAAGCTTTTAGTGCAACAATTAAATAAGAACATTTTACACTGTCAAATAAATACATAGAATTCAACTTAGAGCAAGATTTTTTAAAAATTTGAACACTAAAATATAGAGAGTTACCTTAAACACCCTACATTATTATCTATAATCCAATAATTCCCAAGTGGTTTAATCATATTTTCTCAAAGTATGCCTTGGCCCTCCAACCTTCCCCCACTTTTGAAAAGCTGTCCCAAATCACTTAGCTCTGACTTCCCTTGAACGTCCTTATCTCCTTTTCTTCTTCTTTTATCACTCTCATCTCTCCCACCCTCCACCTGGCCTGTTTGAGGTGGTGGGACTTTCAGAAGCTTCATCACACATCTACATTTTCATGTTGGGCTTTAACACCTCAAATGAAAAAGTCTTAAATCCAGAAGCTCTCTTGCACTTCCTGTATTAATGAGTGCTTTCCTCTTTGTAACTCCCCACTTTTGTTCCCTGGCTCAAGGACTGTCCTTCTGCATGCACAGTTCCAGGAAGAGAAGATGACAGTCATGGGGTACTCTCACCAGCAGCCCAAACCCTCATGATTAGCTTTTTCCCAACTACTGTAAGTTTTTTCACAACTACAAATTCTTAAAAAAAAAAAAACCCAAAACTTTTAGTTTGAAATCATTTAGATTTACAGAGAAGTTTCCAAAATAGTTCAGAGAATTCCTATACACTCTTCACTGAAATTCCCCTAATGTTAACATCTTATGTAACTGAGGTCAAGGATCGAAATTAAGAAATTAGCATTGATACAATGCAGCATGAAACTATAGACTTTGTTCATATTTTCCCATTAAAGTGTTTTTTGTTTTTGTTTTTTTTTTCCTGATCCAAGATCCACTCCAAGCTCCCATCTTGTGTTAGACGTTATGGCTCCTTGGTTTCCTCTGACCTCTGATGGTTCCTCAGTATTTCCTTGTCTTTTATGATCTTGTACTTCTGAAGAATACTGGTAGTCCTGGTTATTTTTGTTGCATGTCCTTCAGTTTGGTTTTGTCTGATCATTAGATTAAGGTTATATGTTTTTGGCAAGAATATTTCAGAAGTGATGTTCCCTTCTCAGAGCATCATATCAAGGGGGAAATAATGTCACTATCTCTTATTATTACTATTGACCTTGATCACTTGGTTAGAGTAGTGTTGGCTGGATTTCTGCACTATGAAGTTACTATTTTTCCTTTTGTAATTAATACTATCTTGGGGGAGATACTTTGAGACTACGTAAATATCCCATTTCTCCTCAAACTTTGGTTCACTGATGCTGGCACCCATTAGAGGATCTTGTCTGCAGTAACCTTTGCTATTGTTTCTTATGGTCATTTTCTATTTTCCTCATTCCTTCTACCTTACTAACTGGAATTTTTCTGTAAGGAAGAGCTGTCTTTTCTCCCCATAATATTTATTTACTCAATTATATATTTATCAGTATGGACTCATGAATATTGACTCTATTCTGTGGGTTATAACTAATACTATTGCTATTTATTTTGTTGCTAAAATTATGTCAGCTTTGGCCATTGGTTGTTCCTTTGGCTTCACTCCATGCCCTTTTGACAAGCTCCATCTTTTTTAACATTTCCTCACTTTTTGGCACCACAAGACATTCTAGGCACTTTTTATTGTATTTTTCCTGTCCCAGCCCTGCAATCAATCAGTTCTTCATGGATCCTTAGTTCCTTTATTGGGGAGTGTTATTTAGAAATATAGATCTGGGCACTACGTGTGTTCATTACTATTGGGGTATCATAGCTTCCAGACCCTTTAAGCAAACAGGACTAAAAAATAAATGTATGCATACTCACCCATACATAGACACATCTCTCTCTATCTATCCTTTATCAATGTATCTTTATTTTGGAAACCATGAGTTCCTACTAATACTTCCTGTAAGTCCAGCACCACAAGGTTAATTCTAGTCTTTCATTTTCTTTCTTTGTAACCTTTTAAAAATTATCATTATAACTGATCCATGTTGCCTCTCCCTCCTGTTCAGCAACTTTGCATTGTATTAGTTAAATATACATCTAGTCATTTCCTTTGCAACCATATTACCTCTGTCCTCTACTTTGCTCCACTCAGCATGAGCAAACAAAATTGTAGAGACTTAAAGAGCAGAAACTTTTCCATAACTAAATGGACAGCAAATTTTCTTATCTGTTCAGGATTCTGGTCTGTGTTATAAGCTGTCTTTTTATAGCTGTATGTTTATGTTTTTGAAAATATGCTTCCAAGTTTATGTGCTTAGACAACTGAATTCTATGATTTTGCAACTCCAAGCTCATCAGATTACCTCTAATGGTGGAATCTGATAATGCTAATGATGTAATCTGGATGACTATATTGACACTGTGCCAAATCCCAAGGAAAACAAATACACAAAATAACATAGATGGATTTATAAAAACAAAACAAAACAAAAACAAGGCAAAGAGATATTTTAAAAAATTACTGAAGGAAAAGTACAGATTATCTACAAAAGAATGACTATCAGATTCCTCATTAGTTATGACAAATGTCAGAAGACCACAGAAAGCTATCTTCAAAGTGATAGAAGAGAATAATTGAAAACCTAGATTTTAATAATTAGCAAATCTATTATTCAAGAGAGAAGGTAAAATAAATACATTTTCAGATGAACAAAAGCTAAGAAATTTTACTACCTACTGATCTCTTGTTCAAAGAACCACGAAAGGATGCACTTGATCAAGAAGAAAAGTGAATTCACAAAACTGAAGTAGGGTGCAAGAAGCAATATTGGGCAAAAATGTTAGATGAACTGCTGGTAGACCAGCATAAAAACTAGCTCTTAAATTTTAATCATAACTCACTCTGGAGAGACAGTTAAAAACGTGGTGAAGTTTTCATAGTAGACAATAATAATGTAGAAAATGGAAGGAAGCTTAGATGCCCTTGACTTTTTGAAGAATAAGACAGACATATTGATTAGCTTCTTGCCTTTTTTAAAATATGAGTTATGAACGTGTATCAAAAATGAGATAATCAAAAGAATAGAAATTGAATGTTCAACTTTAAAAATTATAGAAGAAAAAGGGAATAAAGAAAACTTGATCCAATAGAAGACAGGAAAGGAGAACAAAAGAAGAGAAGGGAAAAAAGCACAGTAAATAGAAAATACAAAAGAAAATGGTAGAACAAGTACAAGTATATCCATAATTCAATCTATATAAACAGATTAAGCTTATCTATTTCAAAACAGAGACTCTCAAATTGGATAAAAAACAAAATCCAGCCAATTGATTTTGTAAGAAACACTCCTAAAATTTAATAATCCAAAAAGGCCATTACTAAGACAGAGGTGATATAGCAGAATTAATATCAGAAAACAACAGGATATAAAAAGAGCAGGAATAGGGTTAAAGAAAGTCATTAGTTAATGGTTAAAAAAAAACCCAAAATATGTAAAAGTGGCAAATTTATATGCCTTTAAGACATAGCCTCAAAGTATAGAAAGTAAATATTGACATAATTACAAGGAGAAATTTACAAACTCATAATGATACCTGGAAATTTTCATGAGTATGTCAGACATTATTAGTTGCCCTTTTCTTACTAGATAAGAGAACATCATTCAGAAGCAGCAGGAGAGTCCATTGCTCCAGGAAAACCTTGGTCATGCAGTTAGAAGTTCCTACCTCAATTTCCAGAGACACAGATTTTAAAATTTATGCATGATATATTGATTCTAAGACCTATTACACTGTGGGGGTAGGGCTCCCCTACAGATCCACCAATTCTCTGAAACACCAGCTGAGGGTCCTATGATTTAACTCAGTTCTTTTTTTTTCTTTTTTAAATTTTATTTTATTATGTTATGTTAATCACCATACATTACATCATTAGTTTTTGATATAGTGATCCATGATTCATTGTTTGTGTATAACATCCAGTGCTCCATTCAGTACGTGCCCTCTTTAATACCCATCACCAGGCTAACCCATCCCCCCACCCCCTCTCCTCTAGAACCCTCAGTTTGTTTCTCAGAGTCCATCATCTCTTGTGGTTCGTCTCCCCCTCCGATTCCCCCCCCTTCATTTTTCCCTTCCTACTATCTTCTTTTTTTTTTTAACATATAATGTATTATTTGTTTCAGAGGTACAGTGATTCATCAGTCCTTCACAATTCACAGTGCTCACCATAGCACATACCCTCCCCAATGTCTATCACCCAGCCACCCCATCCCTCCCACCCCCACCACTCCAGCAACACTCAGTTTATTTCCTGAGATTAAGAATTCTTCATATCAGTGAGATCATATGATACATGTCTTTCTCTGATTGACTTATTTCGCTCAGCATAATACCCTCCAGTTCCATCCACGTCGTTGCAAATGGCAAGATTTCATTCCTTTTGATGGCTGCATAATATTCCATTGTATATATATACCACATGCACCCCGATGTTCATAGTAGCAATGTCCACAATAGCCAAACTATGGAAAGAGCCAAGATGTCCATTGACAGATGAATGGATAAAGAAGAGGTGATTTAATTCAGTTCTAACACTATCTACCTGGAGCTTGTGTCACACCCGGCAGGTCGAGAGCTCAGTCCCACACAAGACTGCCCCTCTCCAACTTCAGATGCCAGTTGAAAGCCCAGCTGGTCACTTGGGCTTCTGACTGGCCGGCTATAGATTGAAGGTTCTAATGTCCCCCCTCCTCGGGTTTGAGTAATTTGCCAGAGTGGCTCACTGAACTCAGGAGAACACTTTACTCATATTTACCAGTTTATTAAAGGATATGATGAAAGAGACAGATGAACATTGAGATAAAGAGATACATAGGACAAGGTCTGGGAGGGTCCAGAGTGCAGGAGCTTCTGTTCCCCATGGAGTTGGGGTACGTCACCCTCCCAATGTGGATGTGTTCACCCACCTGAAAGCTCTCCGAACCCCATCCTTTTGGGAATTTTGTGGAAGCTCCATGTAGGCATAACCAATTATTAACTCCATTTTCAGCCCTTGTCCCTTCTCATGAGAATGGGGGGGGGGGGTTAAAATCCCAAGCTTTTAATCATGGCTTGGTCTCTCCTGTGACCAGCTTTCCTCCAAGACCCCACTCAGAGTGACCTCATTAGAACAAAAGACGATCCTACTACCCATGAAATTACAAGGTTTTCAGAAGCTCTGTGTCAGGAACCAGGGTAAAAGACCAAATAATAGAACAAAAGATGCTCCTGTGCTCTTATCACTTAGGAAATTACAAGGGTTCCAGGAGCCCTGTGCCAGGAACTGTGGGCAGAGACCAATATATATATTTTCTATTACCTCACACATGGCAAGATCATTTTCCAGTGAACCCGTTTTACATGGCCTGCATTGATCTCCCTTTCTCTTTTCACCATGGAATCAACAGGCAGGGAAAGGGCACTTGGGGGTCTACACAGAGGTCTCTGGTGTCCTCCACTGGCTGCATGCCTTCATTTGAGAACCTCAGATACGGGTTTCACATTGTTCAAAGCCACTCTAGGAAGAAGATAGGAACAAGGTGTCCATAACACTGAGAGGTCAACTGACTTAGCTGAAACCACAGACCTCACCAGTAACCAAACACTGGACCAAATTAATTCAGGAGATCTGGTCTGGGGCCACCAGTTTCTGCTCATGTCTCCTCATTCCTTATCCCACAAACCATCTCCCACTCCTCCTCCATTTCCCACTCCACCCCAGGCTCCTTTTCAAATTTCTGTGTAGTGCATATACTGTGGACGTTCAGAGTATTTTCCCCCAAGAGTCTAATTTTTTTAATGTTTCTGTTATATTTCTTTTAAAAGGAGATTTGCATAATCTCTTTTTAAGACTCCCTTTGGCCTTTCCTGCCTAATTTTAAATTGCCCAGGTCCATTGGTAAAAATAAAGACAGTTGTTCTGTTCTTTGTTCCAAGTCTCCTTAATTTTGTTTCTCACACTGCATTTGTGCTTGAGTGAAATTTACCTCTGAAAACTGTTGCCATGGTAACTAGGGGACTGTCTTAGTGAAACAAATCCGTGACATGTAAATAAATGGGGATGAAAGTGATGGTATGGCAACGATATTCCCTCTTTTACCAGCAATCTGTCTTATTCAAACCCATTGTGATATTTTAATGTTCTTGGCAGATTTAATCACATCAAACTTCCATTCATACAGAACACACCCCAGAATGATGACTAAGTAAATACATCTGTTCAAAGTTATCTCTTGTGTTGGCTAGCTCCCAAGATGGCCTCATCTTGGTGTTCACACCCTTATATAGTCTTTTTCTCCTCATTTTACTGGGATTGGTCTATATGGCCAATGCAATTTGGCAGTTGCGATGGAATGTCACTTCCAATATTAGGTATTAAAAGATCGTGGTTTCTGCAGATCACACACTCTGGGGGAATCCAGATCCATGCTGGGAAGTCACTCAGCCAATGGAGAGGTTCCTGTGACAAGGAACTGAAATCCTTGACCAGTAACCAATCAAGAGCTAAAGCCCACCAACAGTGATATAAGTGAGCTTGGTAGCAGATCTTCCATCCCTTGAGCCTTCATATGTGACTGAAGCACTAGCTGACAGCTTGATTTCAATCTCTTGATGTCTTGAGCAAGGACCACCCAACAGGCTGCTTCTGGATTCCTGACCTACGGAAACTGCATGATAACAAGCGTTGGTTGTTTTAAGCTTCTAAACTTTGGGAGAAATCTGTTATACAGCAACAGATAACTAATATATTGTTTTTTAGTACAAAAATGTAAAAATGTCATAAAACATATTTACTGCTAAAGGTAAAGTAATCTAATGTTCCTTTTATTCAGGAGATAGTTCTAGATCTCACAAAGTCTGAGATTTCTCACCACGGATGCTATTCACCCTCACCAGACTAAAGACTCCTTGACAATCGAGTGATGACTCTCCATTGTTCTCCTAGTGTCAAACCCATGCCTGGCACTTGCATGTGCTGTAAATATGTGTCAAGTTTTTGATTTGTTTGCCATCGTATGATCCAGGGATTGCAGAAGGCAATGTGGCCGAATCTCCACTGAGCTTATACCAGGTTCTGGAACAGGATTTCCTGAATGGATTCTGTGCATCATCTGATTGTTCATTTGTCTCTATTTCTCAAGAATTCATAAAAATGAATGAATTATTAACGCACACAGTAACATGGGAGAATCTCAAAATAATTATGCTGAGTGAAAGAAGCCAGACAAAAAAGATGACATAATGTATGAACTCATCTATATACTATTCTAGAAAAGGCAACTCATCTATAGTGGCAGAGAGCAGATTGGTAGTTGCCTGGGGATGGGGGTGGAGGAGAGAGATTACAAATAGCATGAGGAAACCCTGTGGGTAATAGTTATGTTCATTAAAAAATAAAAGTAGCAGAATGGGTCTAGAAGGGTTTCTTGTCTCCATCCTGGGTTCCTCCACCATACTGTGCAACATCCGTCGGGAGCGAGACACCTATGGCTTCTTATTGTTTGCAAAAGATATTCAACAGCATCAACAAAAATACATATTTTAACAAAGAAACAACGAGTTCTATCACTGTTTTAAATCACGTGGATTCTGATGAAATGATCTACTTGGCCCATCTCCCTTCTCCATGTAAAGAGTTTGTACCATGCCTCAGAAAAAATGGGGCTTCTCAGCAGCTTAAACACAAAGGCTCCACTGCGAAGTTTCTTTTATGGGATGGGCATCAGTATCCAAGCAGCGTCTCCCCCCATAGGTGCTGCCCACTGTGTCCCCTGAGCCACCGTACCCCCTCCCCCAGCTCTGCCACCTGTTCAGGGTCCCTGTGCCCTCCAGCTGCCTGCAGATGCTGGAGGTTGAGGCTTGGCTGCCATGTTTGTTGTCACACTCTCTGATTTTTTTTTAAACATTTAACATTTAAAGACTTAACATTTAACATTTTTAAATACTTTTATCCATTTCCTGACCACATAGCTTCCATCCTGGGAGAAGACTGTCTTCACCTCTGGGGAGTGTTTGGAAATCCCACAAAGTCAGAGTAGACCCCAGCTGAGATCCTGTAAGAAAGAAAGGTCTTATCTCAGAACCCTGTAGCCAGGAAGCAGTAGGACCTCAGGAGACAGAGAGGGGCTTTGAGAGCTTTCACCAGTTGCTTCCCTTGAACCGAAGTTGGTTCAGCTTGTTCAAAGAAACCCCGTGTCAGATGTTTTAGCAGAAACATTTCATGGACTTCCAGGCGTTTCTTTCTTAGCCCCTGGGCCTCAGTTAAAGATTCTTGTGAAAAACAAGGGGTTGAGTGGATTATTTCTCTCCCTTACAAAGTTCACAGTGCAGGTGAAAGTGCTGGGAGAATATGTAACTGAAGTCTAAATGACCATTATTTCTGAAGGAAAAACAGGTGGGAATTGGCAGATTTGTGACAGACCAAGGAGGATCCAGGTTCTGTGCGGCCCAAAGGTGGTACAATTTTTGAGGTCCTCTCTAAGTAAAACAACACAGCATTACAAATACAAATTTAGTCATAAAAGTGAATATTTATTTAGGATCAGAAAAGAAATCAAAATAAATGACACATCTTAGAAAGCTGAAAAATATCACAAAATCCAGATAACTAACACAATGGCTTTTTTCTTTTTTTTTTAAGTTTTGATTTAAATTCCAGTTAGTTGACATATAGTGTAATATTAGTTTCAGGTATACAATACAGTGATTCAGCACTTCCATACATCACCTGGTGTTCATCACAAGTGCGCTCCGTAATCCCCATCACCTATTTCACCCATCCCCCCTACCTCCCCTCTGGTAATCATCTGTTTGTTCTCTAGAGTTAAGAGTCTGTTTCTTCATTTGCCTTTCTCTCTTTTTTCCCTTTGCTCATTTAGTCTCTTAAATTCTACATATGAGTGAAATCCTTTTTTTTTATTCTTATGTTAATCCCCATACATTACATCATTAGTTTTAGATGTAGTGTTCCATGATTAATTGTTCGTGCATAACACCCAGTGCTCCATGCAGAACGTGCCCTCCTCAATACCCATCACCAGGCTAACCGATCCTCCCACCCCCCTCCCCTCTAGAACCCTCAGTTTGTTTTTCAGAGTCCATCGTCTCTCATGGTTCGTCTACCCTTCCGATTTCCCCCCCTTCATTCTTCCCCTCCTGCTACCTTCTTCTTCTTCTTTTTTTTTTTCTTAACATACATTGCATTATTTGTTCCAGAGGTACAGATCTGAGATTCAACAGTCTTGCACAATTCACAGCGCTTACCAGAGCACATACCCTCCCCAGTGTCTACCACCCAGTCACCCCATCCCTCCCACCCCACCCCCCACTCCAGCAACCCTCAGTTTGTTTCCTGAGATTAAGAATTCCTCATATCAGTGAGGTCATATGATACATGTCTTTCTCTGTTTGACTTATTTCGCTCAACATAATATCCTCCAGTTCCATCCATGTCGTTGCAAATGGCAAGATCTCATTCCTTTTGATGGCTGCATAATATTCCATTGTATATATATACCACTTCTTTATCCATTCATCTGTCGATGGACATCTTGGCTTTTTCCACAGTTTGGCTATTGTGGACATTGCTGCTATAAACATCGGGGTGCACGTACCCTTTCGGATCCCTACTTTTGTATCTTTGGGGTAAATACCCAGTAGTGCAATTGCTGGATCATATGGTAGCTCTATTTTCAACTTTTTGAGGAACCTCCATACTGTTTTCCAGAGTGGCTGCACCAGCTTGCATTCCCACCAATAGTGTAGGAGGGTTCCCCTTTCTTCGCATCCCCGCCAACATCTGTCGTTTCCTGACTTGTTAATTTTAGCCATTCTGACTGGTGTGAGGTGGTATCCATATGAATGAAATCTTATGATATTTGTCTTTCTCTGACCGACTTATGTCAGCATAATACACTCTAGCTCCATCCACATCATTGCAAATGGCAAGATTTCATTCTTTTTGATGGCTGAGTAATATTCCATTGTATATATACCAC
This sequence comes from Mirounga leonina, assembly GCF_011800145.1. NCBI lineage: Eukaryota > Metazoa > Chordata > Mammalia > Carnivora > Phocidae > Mirounga > Mirounga leonina. The sequence continues at coordinate 6,005,829 of NW_023270709.1, read as the reverse complement.
ATTTTCTCTATCCGTTCATTAGTCAATGGACACTTGGGCTGTTTCCACAATTTGGCTATTGTAGATAATATTGCTATAAACATCAGGGTGCATGTTTCCCTTTGAATAATGTTTTTATTAAATAATTGCCAGACACACCACTATAGTTTATGTCCACATTTTTTGTGCATTCCTTTTTGATTGTTTTTTCCCATGCCAACAACTTTGTCATATCATTTTCTCCAGAGAGTTTGGAAAGAAAAGTCAGTTGTCTTTCTAGCATAGCTGATCAAAATTTGGCTTTTCATTATGGATGGATGGGATGCATATAACATGTGACTTCATACAAAGATTTGCTTAATGCTGTTGCTACACAAGATTTCTAGTACATTCTATTTCCAATATTTCTTGAGCCGAATTGTGTTCTCCTATAAACTCTTATGCTGAAGTCCCAACCCCCAGTCCCTAAGAATGTAACCTTATTTGGAGATAATGTCTTTAAGAGGATGATTAAGATAAAACGAGGCTAAGTTGGGCCATAAGCCAGTGTAACTGACATCCTTATAGGAGGAAATTTGGACAAAGACACACACAGAGGGAAGACCACATGAAGACAAGCCAAGGAGAGAGGCCTCAGAAGAAAGCAATCCTGCTGACACCTTCCTCTTGGACTTCCAGCCTCCAGAACCATGAGAAAAAAAATTTCTGTTGTTAAAGCCATGTACTCTATGACAGAAGTCCTAGCTAACTAATACCACAATTTCCATGAGAAAGAAAAAAAAAAGTATGGTATATTTCTGAGTGTACGTGCTGGATTACCAAGCATATTCCTGACAGGAGAGAATTTCCAATTTGCCTAGGTATTCATTAGAACTGGATCCTTTGCTTGCAGTTTGACAAGTCCAGCAAATAGATGAGCTCTCCACAGACTAGTTTCTGGCCCTGCACATACCAAACTTGTTTCTCCTCCATTCCCACACCCCTCCATTGCTGAGGGCCACAGAAGGTCGTGGGCACTGTGGGCTACATTCTGACAGCACACCTTCATGTCAGAATGCCCATGAGCTGGTGCAGTGGCAGTCAGAGCCTTCTGGAAGTAGTAACCATGTATGGAAGTAACTGCCAACCTTGTTCATATATTAAGTCCAAACTAAATGTTTTTTTCAACCTAACTTTTCCTCAGAGAATCCTAGCAATGCCTGAACTTTCCACACCATCCTACAAGAGGGAAAATGTGTAAAGGGGCAATTAAGATGGAAAGAGACAACAGTTTTAACTGTCTGCAGTTAAAATAACATATTTGGAAAAGTTAAACATACAGCTTTTGTCTTTTTTTTTTTTTTCTAATTCTTTTGGTTTCTTACTGCTGTGCTTAATATACATGAAGAAATTTACTTTTATTGTTTGTTTCGTTCCTAGGTTGAATTTGTAATTTTGCAATCTAAAATATCTAATAAAGATAATATAAGTATGAAAAAAAGCTAATAAAATAAGCTGTTACAGAAACATATGAATACATGAACACTCTGCTGGAACCCTCCCCAGGGGCTTGGAAGGGGTCAGTGTGAGTGAGGGGCTTAAAGCTTAAATTTCACAGTAAACTCGTCACTGGGTACAGGCAGGTTCAGGTGGCCCAGAGAGAAAACCCTTATTGAAAATGTTTGTGAGTTGGGGAAAGTCTTTGGTTTCACGCCAGTGGTGACTATGCCACAGAAGAAATATAATGTCCAATCTTTCTAAATCTCAACCAAGAAACCTAGGTGGAGAAGGAAGGCACCTACACACCAAAAAAAGTCTCCTGTCTCTTAAACAATTTCTTCTATGTTGCTTTCTTAATACATTCCCTTAATCACCCACAAAGTCACGAAATCTTTGCACAAATATTTACGGAGCATCTGCTTGGTCCCAGGCATTTTGCCAGAAAGTGCTCCAATGGGTGACTCATTCTGTGGCTTAAGGTTTAAAGCTTTGTTATTTGTTCTTTGTTCTAACGCTCTGCCCCTATGGGATGAGTCACCTGATGGTCAGAACATCGCTGTACCAAACAGCATTCAATCCTAGTGCAAACAGCATGGGGTCGTGGTCACAAGACATAGATAGGAGTCCCAGCTCTAGACGAATGAGGCAAGTGTCCTTGGACAATCTTTTAGCCTTCCTGAGCTTTATTTCTTTATTTGTAAAGCCCAGCACTTACCAGCACTTAGTGCCAAAGAATTTATTAAAAACCAGATGGATGTAGTCATGGGGAGGGCAAAACATTGAAAAGTTATAGGCATGTTCAATGAGGTAGAGGCTTGGTTTTTATCTCTGGGATAAAATATTCCTTTTCTCTGGGGGACATAATAATGAGGGGGGAAAAGCCAGTATGTTAGTTATCTGGATTTTATGATATTTTTCAGCTTTCTAAAATGAGAGGCATAATATTATTTTAGCTACCATGTCAAAATGCATACATTTACTCACTTAAAGAAGCAAAAAAGACTGATATACTTTGGCTGCTGGTAAATTATTGCTGACGTGGCTACTTAAGCAATCTTAAGAAATAGAGTTCCAGGGACTCTAAAAGTCACAACCAAGAATCTTACATTCTGTTGCAGGTGCTAGAAATTCAATTTAGTTCAGTTCAATTCAAGACTACTTGTATCTTTGAGATGAGTTCTGGCCAGTTCAGAATTTCAGTTATCCTGATGCATAGAGATAGCATTAAACAGAGAAGAAGAGTTAAACACATGTTCAACTCTCTATATTCATAACATTAAGTGATTAAAAGGAAATGTCATATGAAATGGCCAGGAATCTCTAAATCACAATGGAATTATCATCCAATACCTATACGTGTTTCTATTTTGCACGAACTTCCTATAGCTATGTTTCTGTGCAGGCCGACTGTCCCATCCAATCACAGACTTGTCACTTGTCCAGGCGGGAGGCCCTGACAAGTCTCTGATGGGATCAGACTCCCAGCTGTGCTCATCACCACTTCATTTACCTTTTAACCTAGTTAAAGGTTTATTAACTTAGGGAAGCTAAAGATTTTTCTTTCAGTGACAATCAGTCTGCAGCCCAGGGATGCTCATGCTGTGCCTAAGACAGCTGATGCTCTCCTCACACCCCCACTGGGAGGCTTCTCCTCAGGGCTCTGAGACAAACCTTTCCTCAGTCACACAGTAAGCCAGACTTCTCTGCACCTTTCAGTTTCCATTTAGAGCAAATCATCTTGGGCACAATTTATAGAAGATGAGAAGGAATCTCTGAGGGGGATGACTACTGAAGGCGTGCTTTTGGCCACCAGGGACGAATCGTTGGTGAAATAGAACCAAACAGAACCTTGGGATAAGGTGACCACCTTGCCACAAATTCTGAGCCAGTCAAGGAGCTCATCAGTCACTGAGGGAGTGCGTGCTCCAGACACATTGATCTCTGGGACTCATTCAATGGCATGAACTCCTTGAGGGAGAGCATTTCAAGAAAAAACTCCATTGCCTGGCAAATTAAAATAGCTTCAGAGGAAGACAGAGTGATCCCTCTAGTCCAAATCAAATAATCCTGACAAAGAAGGAAAACAAATTGTTAAAGGGATTTTGAAAAGAGATTTTAAAAAACGAATGCAGACTAAATGCCATGTGGAATCCTAGACTGGATCTGGGAACAGAAAAAAAGAGTATTAGTGGGAACACTGGTGAAATTTGAATAAAGTTTATAGTTTCGTTCATAGTAATGTGCCAATGTTAATTTCTCAGCTTTAGTAAATGTGCCATGGTTACATAAGATGTTAACATTAGGGGAAACTGGGTTAGGAGTATATGGAAACTCAATGTACTGTGGTTGCTCCTTTTCTGTAAATCTAAAATTATCCCAGAATGAAGAGGTTATTCAAGAAAATGAACAAGGAAAATGGAGGAAGGACATATTCTGAGGAGGAATATGACAGAGAGCTATGATCTATAAGGACAGGGTCAGGAGATCTAATCCTAGAATCCACGAATGCAGCCTGCCATGCCAACAAGGTGCTATGTTTGGAACAAGAGAGAGAGGAATGGTGGCTGGTGTGATGTTGACAACCAACACAAAGTCTGCTGAGTCATCTTGAGAGTGGGGGTGGAAGGAGCACCATTTGAGGGAACTGACGGCCAAGACAGCTGAGCAGACTGTAGAAGAGCTACTAGCTGTTCATCATAATTGAAAGTTGCTTGAACTGCAGTTCAGCCTAGTGAGATGATCTCCCAGAAACTGTGGAAAGGGGGAGAGGAGCCAGAGCCTGGAGGTGTACAGATGTGGTGCTTATTTTGGACAATGGGAAGAATGTGGTGCCACAGATTATAGACCAGTGGGCTTGGTGTGGACCCTAGGAAAAGCATTGACACAGACAATCCAATAAGTGGCCTGTGAACTCTTAGAAAGAGAGGAGGAGATGTAGGCAGCGGACATGGTTTCATCCAAGAACAAGGAAACTGCAGACCCTTTTTGGCTAACATTACTAAACTGACAGATCAGAGGAGTGACGTGGGCATAGTGTATTTGGATTTCTAGAAGACAAAGCTTCTCATTATGTCTTTGTGGACATAGTGCAGTTTCAAGGGCTGGATGATCATATGATTAGTAAATTTAGTATAAAACATGAAAAAGTACAGGTTGTACCTATCTAAAGAGAGCTGATTTCTAGAGCTCAGCTTATCATTATTTAAGTTGATGACTTAGATGTAGCCATTGTGTTAACATAGGTTGTCTTTGGCTTCTTGTCATAGAAACTCAACAGTGGTGGCTTAGCCAAAGAGGGGTTTATTTTTGACAATGAACAGGAAGACCAACAGCAGGAGTCTAGGGCTGGTCTGAGTGTCCTAATGCCCCGGTCACTTTCTCTTTCTTCTGTGTCATCCCTTATGTGGGCTTCATTCTCAGGGTTACCTCATGGCTGCTTCACCTCCAGCCACATGTCCAGATTCCAGTAAGGAAGTAGGCTGGGTATATGGCAAGGAATATGGAGAAGCATCTATGTCAGGAAACCAAGAATGCCCTAGGATTTCCCTAAGCAGAATTCCAACTGGCCAGAATTCTGAATCCTAGCTGCAAGGGAACCTGGAAAATGAAGGGTGTTTTTTTTTTTTTTTTTTTTTTTTGGTTGAGCATATAGCCACACTGACCAGAATCAGTGCCTCTCTAATAAGAAGGAAAGAATAGATTTTGGGTTTGTAATTAGCAGTGTTTGCCAAAGATGGCATACTTATTGAAATCAAGTGGGATTTTTGGACTGCTGACCTTTCTCACCTAAACTTGCTCTATTATAGAGTCTTCATCTCAGTGATGCCTATTCCCTCATTCCAGGCTCTGGGGTTAAAATCTTGGTGTCACTCTGTATACCAATCTTTTTCTCTCATATATCACATCTAGCCCTTCACATCTCATATCAAAATGTATTCAGAATCAGTCCATTGGGCGCCTGGGTGGCTCAGTCGGTTAAGCGACTGCCTTCGGCTCAGGTCATGATCCTGGAGTCCCTGGATCGAGTCCCGCATCAGGCTCCCTGCTCAACGGGGAGTCTGCTTCTCCCTCTGACCCTCCCCCCTCTCATGTGCTCTCTGTCTCTCACTCTCTCTCTCTCAAATAAATAAATAAAATCTTTATAAAAAAAAGAATCAGTCCACTTTTTTTACCACTTCTACTACTATCACTCCTGTTTGAACCACCATCATGTCTTATTCAGTGGTTAACAGCTTTCTGTCAATTATCAGGGAAAAGACAAGGATGCCACTTTCACCATTGCTATTCAACACTTTACTAGAAGTTCTGGCCTGACTTATGCTATCTTCAGAGCAGCATTATTCACAATAGCCAAAAAGCGGAAACAACCCAAATGTCCATCAACTGATTCATGAGTCAACAAGATGCGGTATATCCATACAATGGAATAATATTTAGCAATAAAAAAGAATGAACTACTGACACATGTTACAACATCAATGAACCTTGCAAATAGTATATACTAAGTGAGGGAAGCCAGACATGAAAGATGAATGATTCCATTTATACGAACTGTCCAGGACAGGCAAATCTACAGAGATAGAAAGATTAGTGATTACCAACGGCTGGGGCAGGAAGGAATGAGCGGAGTAACCGAGGGACTCTTAATGGGTATAAGATTTCTCTTAGGGTTTTTTTAAGATTTTTTATTTATTTATTTATTTATTTATTTATTAAAGATTTTATTTATTTATTTGACAGAGAGACAGCGAGAGCAGGAACACAAGCAGGGGGAGTGGGAGAGGGAGAAGCAGGCTCCCCGCCGAGCAGGGAGCCCGATGCAGGACTCGATCCCAGGACCCGGGGATCATGACCCGAGCCGAAGGCAGACGCTTAACGACTGAGCCACCCAGGCGCGAACCATACGATTTTTAAAATAATACATAAATAAGTCAAAACAAAACAAAATTTTTCACAAAATATGTAAACATAATTACCCATACTTACCCAAACTATGAGTAAATGTATCTACAGCCCCACCCCCAATTTCTGGTGGATATGTCACTATCTTGACTGTAGTAATAGTTTCATGGATATAGACACATGTCAAAACTTACTAAATTATACACTTTAAGTACGTGTGATTTACTCTATGTTAATTGTGCTTTAGTAAATCTGTTTAAAAAAAGAAAGGATTGAGGGCTTTTCCAGAGAACAGCAGGTGTAACAGTAGAAGATGGAGGTGAAGTTTGGTGTAAGTGGCTTCTCAAGGTCTTACCAAACTTGAGAGGACATAAATCTGTAGAATTAAAAGCGTTCAAGTAAAATAAATTTTGTTTGGTCACAGCGTTTTTCTAGAAATCACCATTTCCATGATGAATTTGTTTGCATGCATCCTTCTGTCCCCAGGGAACTACAAAGACCAATGCATAATACCATGGAAGTCCCCGATACTGGGTGCTGCTTCCCTCCAAGTTCGAACCTTGTTAGTAGAAATGTAGGGACTCTGGTTTTAAGTAAGACAACTTATATGTGGTTTTGAGTTTTAGTTTGTTTTGCTTTTATAATCGACATCTAAGATCACAGATGACCTAGGTAATTTTTTTTTTAACTGCACTGGGAGGCTGTGCTGAACATAATGATTCGATTGCAAGAAGCACTCCTATTGCTATTTGCAGAGAGGTTCCCATTTAGATGTCAATATTTGAAGCTTCATTTCTATCACAACTCTGGAAAGGAACAAAATATTCTGGTAGCAAAACTAACTTATCAGGTAATAGAAGAAATCTTGTCGGGGGTGCATTCTCCATTAGGATTTAGAAGTTGTAGATTGTTGTGGAATGTCACTGTCCCTCTGACATCCTTTCTGAGTCATCATCCCTGCTGAAACTTTAGGGAAATACTCCACACTTCGAAAAATTAAGATAATGAGCAAGAGAGATGGTGCGGCACAATGACAATCTGAAAGACCTGTTTATAAATTCCATCTTCTCTTTGAGCAAGTTAATGTGTCTGAAACTTGGTTTCCTCCTCTTTAAAACTGGGGAAATAATGGTTATTTTTCAGGCCATTGGTGAATAAATGACATGATAATTACAGCATAGGAAAAACCACTCTGAATGATTGGACATTTAGTAGGAGTGTCAGAGATGAACCAAGAAAACAGAAGTCACTGCAAACATTTACATCAGAGGGATTTGATGCAGGATATTGCATAGGCAAGTGATGGGGCAGTCAAGAAGCCAAACAGACAGTGGTGAGGTTACCCAGAGGTTGACATTAATAGGAAGCCAGTTCAACCCCTAAACTGGAGACACATGGGAGGGGGCTATATTTTTATAGTCCAAGAGCTGGGATCATGCCATGGGAGCTGTCTGACAGGAAATGGGCCATAGAGAAGGCATTCCAAGAAGATGTCTGAGGTAGAGATGAAGGAGGAGACATACCTGGCTCATCTTCCTGCTACTCTCCAGCTTTCAGCTAGTGTCTTCCTTTGACTGAACCTGGCTGGGAAGCCAGATGACTCAGGGGTCTGGGAAGCATAGCCTGCAGCATCAGGCCTGCTGTCCAGAGAATAGGAAGGGAAACGTGAACACAGATTTGAGGGCTCACAGGCCAGGACCAGCATACTGGGTGCCTTGCAGCTTATTCAATAAGTCAAGTACTGAACATCATGACAGCATCTTGAAGTAGCTCACTTAATGTTCGTCCCGCTCCTTCACTCATCCCCTCCACTCTGCCAACATAAAGTGAACATTTTATTTCATGGTTCATTGTTGGCAAGTCATATCTCTGTGTGCTGTATGTTATTCTATCTAGTTCAGTATCATGGATTTGCTGTCAAATTTCCTAGAAGGCAAAAGTGTTATCTCAAGCATGCTGCCCACTCTTACATCTGGATTGGGCTGGATGAATATTCCATGTTCTTGTTTGTCTCTTCTCTGTCTAGCCATTTCCTCATGGGTACTTCTGTCCCCATCTACTTCCATTCTCACTTAGGGGAGACTGTCAAATGTTGCCAAGGCTCCTCCAGTCTAAACTATGAGTGGGAGACAGCATGCCTACTGGGTAACCATGAAATTTTTCAAGCCAGTTGAGTTCCACTTAACCTAGGATAAAGGCTTTGCTAAGTGAGATCATAGCAATCTGAATAAATGATGTCTGCTAAAAAATGGTCTCTTCGCCACAAGACTGTCAGTCCCTACTGACATCCTAATTGATGGCACATATCATGCCTTCACAGAGCTGCCTCTGTAACTAGGCTGTTTTTCCCAGCACTTGCTTCTTTCTGTCCCTACTGATCCCACATATCAATTAGGATGCCTTACTCAAGTTCCTTGAACTTGGGTCCCAGAGCCTTCTCTTACATCTTCTATTCTGTTCTAGTCCTGAGGCAATCTTGAGAGTGGGACTATGTCAGATATCTCAGTCCCAATAGCCAAATGCCTGGAATCCAGTCTTGCTGCATCAAGTTCACAGCACCTAGCTCAGTGACGTGTGCTGTGATCCCATCTACACACCAGGTACAACTATCCTTGTCTCCTGCTGGCAACGAGTGTAAAGAGAAACTGGAAGCAGACATGATGGTACTCAGCAACCAATCAGATTCTCCACTCTCCTGATTTCTACTATCCACCTGTTGTCCCACACTTAACTTTAATTTCAATATCCAATTGTTCATTGTTCATATATAGAAATACAACTGATTGTATATTGATGTTGTATTCTCTGACCTTGAAAATCTCACTTATTGGTTTTAGTAATTTTTGTGTCAATTTTGGGGTATTTCCTATGTAGACAGCCGTATCATCTGCAAATAGAGTTTTATTTCTTCCTTTGTTCCCCTGGATGCATTTTACTTCTTTTTCTTGCTTTATTTCACTGGCTAGTAAGTCCAGTAAAATGTCAAATCGGAGGGATAAATGTAGACATTCTTGTGTTATTATTATTCTTAGGGAGAAAGCATTCAGTCTTTGGTAATTAAGTATGTTATTAGCTGTAGTGCTTTTTGCAGATGGCCTTTATCACTTTTGGAAAATTCTGGATTTAATTCTAGTTTGCTGAGAGATTTTATCATAAATCATGGTTGAATTTTGTCAGATGATTTCTCTGTATTTATTGAGGTGGTCATATCCTCAGGTCTCTGATAAGGTGAATGACATGAACTAGTTTTTTAGTGTTGAACCAACTTCACTTAAATGTTAAACCTCTTCTCCATCTGAAAGCAGGAGAAATCATCACTTATTTCTAAGTTTTTTTTAAGAGCATTTAAGGTGATATAATGTATGCAAAGCATTCAGCACAACATTTGACATGTGGTAAGCCCTTAATAAATTGCAGTAGATATCATCATTTAATTACTAGTTATTACAAGTACCCCCACCTTACCTCCCACTCCTGCCCAAGGGCTGGGTTGTATCATTGTGTGGCTGGGCCTGCTGTGAGGGTCTGGGGCATGCAGAATACAGCTGCAGTCTACTTGGCTTCTGAGTATCTCACCACAGTCTGGATTTCTTGCTTCTGTGCCCTGTTCCACAAGATTGGCCTCTCTGGCACCAAGGACTTGTCTGAATCACCTTCGAATGTCTCAATCACATGCACTGTGATTTGAAATGCCTGGTTGCCTTCACAGAGCTGCCTCTGTAACTAGGCTGTTTTTCCCAGCACTTGCTTCTTTCTGTCCCTACTGATCCCACATATCAATTAGGATGCCTTCAGCTGTAAATAATAGAAAAGCTGATACAAAATCAGTTCCTTAGCTCATACAACCAGGAATCTGCAAGTAAGAATAGACTTGAAAGCATCAGGGTCAATGATGTCACCAAGAGCTAGGTTCCCCATTGTCTCTCTTCTGTTGTCCTCAGTGTCAGTCCTATGCTAAGGCTGGTTTGTCCCCTCATGGGTGCTGAAGGTCACCTGGTAGCAATCCTGGCTGCATACTGGCTCACACACAGTGGGGGAGCATCTCTCCTCTAATCATAAAACAAGAGTCTCCCCTTCTGGCATCACTTTCTTCCTTCTAACCAGTATCTATTACAATGGAAATGCCATTTGCAAACTGGTTTAGGTCTGGATTCCTGAACCCAAAAGGGAGAGGAGTTAATCATGATTAGTCAGTTTATTCAAAGTCCCATTCCCCTGTGGAGATGGAGTCTATTCCCCAAGCTGTACTGCCACAACCCAGTGAGGACATAGGAGAATGAATGCAAAAAAAAAAAAAAAAGTGAACTACAAAGCCTACTCCCCACATGCTATGGGGACCCCAGTATACATTGTTCTGGTTACAGTGTTCAAGTCACAAGAGCCCTTGAAGGGCTCACAGATTTAACTGAAAAGCATATATATGGATGGAAAATTTTATATCACCCACAGAAGAAGGCCAAACTCTTTCCAATCAAGCTCACTCCTTTCTGCCAAACTTTTCAAAATAAAGTCTTATATTCACCACCTCCTCTTTCTCCCCACGCTCCTACATTTATATACCCTGGTCCCTGAAATATGGCTATTATTTAAAACTCTTCTCTGAAATGGATCTTTTAGAGGTCACAGTGGAGTTTTAATTGCAAAATCCAACCTCTTCTTTCCTTCACCTGGTCCAGTGGGTCTCAACTTTGGCTGCATATTAGAATTACCTGTGCAGCTTTAACAAGTCCAGATGCCATAGCTGTACCCGGAACAATTCAATTACATTAAAATCTCTGGGAGTAGAGCCCAGACATCATTACTCCTTAAAACTCCCTAGGTGATTTCCATGTCACCCAAGATTGAGGACCACTGACCTACACATTCCCTTTATAGCATCCAGGATTTCTCCTGTCCTCATTTGCATGGGACTGTCCTAGTTTACCCCTGAAAGGGCCACATCCCAGCAAACCCCTCAGTCCTGAGCAAAGCTGACTGGTTGGTCACCCAAGTAGCATCTGTCCTAGTGGTTCTCCACCCTGGCTTCACATTGGAATCACCTGGAATTACATAGAATAAAGAATTCTATGTAATCCTTTAAAAAAAAAAAAACTACCAATGATCCAGCACTACCCTCAGAGGCTGCTTCCATTAGTCTAGACTGAACCCCAAGCACCAGTTACTTTTTTCTAAGCTCCCTGACTAATGTTAACATATAACCAGGGTAGAGACTTATTCATCTACACCAGTGGTTCTTGAAATGAGATCCCCAGACCACCAGCAGCATCCCTGCCCTCTTATCTTGGGAATTTGCTAGAAATGCAAATTTTCAGGCTTCACCCCACTCCTACTGAATCAGAAGCTCTGGAGGTGAGGACTAGCAGTCTGTGTTTCAGAGTCCATTTTTGGATATGCACACTCAAGTATGAGAACCACTAATGGACAGTGTTGAGCTGACCCATCTTTTGACATGTTCGACTCAGTGTTACTGCTTATTTATATTACCTGTCTGCCTTACATAAAATGTGAACACCTTGCTGAAAGTGAACACCATTCTTGTACTGCCCCTAGCTCCTAGTACAGGGCGTGGCCCATATTAGGTGCCAATAAATGTGTGTATTATAACAGTTGCCTTGCCTAGGGCCACACTTTGTCAGGATGGAGCTCTAAGCTCCAAAACTGCAGCCTGACAATTGAACACCAACTAGCAGGGGGTGTTGCCTACCATGTACCACAGGGCATTTCAGGAAAGGAAGAAGGAATTATAGCAATGATGTTAGAGCACAGAATTTGGAGCAAAAGACTGACTGACCAGTTTGCAAGTGTGCCACTCACTAGCCGGCAATTTCTTAGGCTTGTTGTCCATCAGTTTCTCTGTCGGTCAAATAAATAAATGAAATCTTAAAAATAAATAAACAAATAAATACATAAATAAATATATAAAATAAAGCTATAAAATTCCCTCTACACACAGCATTAGCAGTATCCCAGAAATTTTGGTGTCTTCTGTTTTCATTATCCCCCAATGAGAAGCTCTTTTAGTTTCATTTGGGATTTCTCTTTGACTGATAGGTTATTTAGATGTGCTTTGAACGTCTAAAAATTTGGAGGAATATTCTAGATATTTCTTTGTTCTTAATTTCTAATTCAATTCTATGTAAGATTTCAAACTTTTGATCATTTTTGAAACTTCTTTAATAGACTGGCATATGGTCTGACTTAGAGGAACATTCCATGTATATTTAAAAGAAAAGATTATATATTATGTACAGTATAATGTAGTGTATATATTGATTAGATTCAGATAGTTGATAATGTCATCTGTATCTTTACTATTTTAAAAAATCTATTCTATCAATTACTGGAAAAGAATGTTCAAATTTCATGGCATCAGTATGTTTTATTTTTAATTTCTCCCTTTATTTCTTCCAGTTTTTCTCCATGTACCTCAGCATTCAGTTACTTCAAACAGTTAGGCCTTTCTGATGAATTATCTTTTTGTCCATGAATTTTATCCACAGAACAGTGTCTGGCATAATAGGTATTAGTAACTTAGATGAAGGCATACTCACTTATCTCGTCTTCCCAAGAGCCCTGTTAGATTGTTATAACCCTATTTCACAGATGAGGAAACAGTCTTAGGATAAGTAACTTGTCCACATGGCTTCCCATGCAGCTACTTCTCCCTTCTCTTGAGTCTCTGCCATCTTCTTTGGGTGAGTAGTACTTGTAAACACAGAGCAAAGTGTCTCCGAAGAGTATCCATTAAATTCATTTAGAGTTCAGAGAAGATGATGGCCTACTCTCTGTCTCCTCTGTGTCCCACAGTCTCTACACAAACATCAGGTGTTGGTATTACCACTACTTGCCCTACTCTCCATATTAGTATAAACACTACTATTCCAAGCACACACTTAGATATCCCTGAGGTTCCTCTCTCAAGTTATTTAGGCATCAATACTAAGGAGCTAGTTTAGGGATCTGATTTTGTATCCAACTCCCTGGCATTGTATAATCCAACACAAAGCATCTACTAGACTCCAATTGTGGGATGGCGAATGAAATGTAAACACCAAGCTCCTGAGCTTAGGTGTTCTTTCCCTGTAGAGCGTAGTGCCTGAGATTAGCACAAGTGGGAGTTCTCCTACAGAAGAATGACTTCTTTGAATTCTGCTCCCAGCTTAGGGCCAGCTAATGCCATCTGTGGTGACTAGTACAGTGTGATAATCGGCTTCTAAAGCTGGATCCCAGAGCACTGGGGTGGGGGGATGCTGGTCTACACCAGAGCAGACGACACGACTGTCAGGCTATGACCTGGCCACTAATAGTTCTCAGGAAATAGCAGAACACACACACACACACACACACACATGTGTGTGTGTTATATATAATAATGTATGTTATATATATATATATATTTTTTTTTAATTTAACCTGGGAAGATGCTGAGTTGCATGAGGGTCAAGAAGAGGGAATATAGGCAGAGTTTCAAATACTGAGAGTTACTAATTTTTTAAAGTCCCTAATCATAACAAAAGCAATAAAAGAATATAGGTTTGTTCTTGGTTTTGTTGTTTTGTTTTGTTTTTTACAATTACTTTGCATTCTTGTCAGAGAAATCATAAAGTGACAATGATCTAGCATCATCTCCAAATGTCAGACTCAGCCCTCCTTGGCAGCCTGGTCCAGCTCTGGTTGATGGGTGACTTGCCACCTTCCCACCATGTTTGCTAGTTAGTCAACATGGGGCAACATGGGCAACATCTCATAGGAATGAAAACACTCCTTAGGTTGGGGGTGGAGAGGTGGGGCCAGGGAAGGAAGGAGGGCTCTGTGCTAAATTCTTGATTAAATTTAGAATCAAGCCTCCTTCACAGTGTTGTCTCATAATGATTTGATAGTAGCTCAGAAGAAAGGATCCTAAGGACAAATTGCTTTTGATAGGGTTGCCATTCGGCCAGGAGTTTATCAGTAGGTAGGTGAGATATCTCAAAGAAAAGAATCAAGTGGAAACCAGAAGGTCTGGCAAAACAAACATGGCACCTGGATGTGTCCAGCTACATGAAATTCCATGCAGTCATGGGTCTGAGCCTAGCGAGGCATGGCAGTTTGCATGGAAGCCTACAAAATCAGAACTCACTATCTAGACTTACTTTCCTGATCACTTGCAGGGTGAAGTGAACAGAATTGACATTAGAAAGTTCTATTCTCAATGATTTAAAGACAAGAAGCTCTGTTTACTTTCACCCTAAACAAAGAAATTCCTTCTTTGTCATTTGGAAGGAGCCATCCCTGAGCTACAAAATGTCACATAAATTTCATGTTGCAATGGAATCACAGGCCTAGGAATCAGGAACTTGAAGCTCATCACCAACTCACTTCTAACCAAGACCCCCAGTAAAGCCATCCTTGCAACCATGCTGTATTCCTCCCACATACTGAGTGGACATGATACGCTTTGTCTTAATAATTTGCTGAGAATATACAACGTGCTGAGTACTTTATAATCATTATCTAATTTAATTCTCAAAATTATGCTCTGTAATGAGATGAAGAAAATCGCATTCACTAACTTGACACCTAGGAAGAGAATTGCATTTACTTAGGAATTATACCTTGAAGAGAGCTTAGGTTGGAAGGTAGGACCCTGAACACCCTGGGAGTCAGAGGTAGAGAGGCAGAAGTTTTCTGTGTGAAAATGTTGAAGAAGGAACAAATGAGAAAGGAGAGAGAGTAGAAGTCCCCTCCCCATCACCCCCCAAATCGTTGGTAAATGCTACATAAATCCTGAAACCCTTAATGTGAGCAGAGTTCTGCTTTTCTTTTTGTTTCAAAACTGTGAAGGGGATGAGTTCTGTAATTAGAGAGTCTTGTAATAAAAACAAACAATAGTGGAGGTTGTGACAATGCAGTAGTGAGGAAAACCAAGGAGGTAAGATTGGAGATTTACAGAAATGGTGGGCAGGAGGCCTTGGAATGATAGTGGGGACATGTCTAGGGTAGATAGGCACAATTGTCTTTGGTTGTCCTGCATCTTTGACTATCCTTTCCGTGTTTGGGTCTTCCCCGCCCCCATCCCCAAGTTAGGCCCCAAACTCCTCTCTTCCATCTAGGGTTCTGGCATGGGACCTAGGCTCAGCCAGTCAGCAACACCACAGGAG
Source organism: Mirounga leonina (assembly GCF_011800145.1). Classification (NCBI taxonomy): domain Eukaryota; kingdom Metazoa; phylum Chordata; class Mammalia; order Carnivora; family Phocidae; genus Mirounga; species Mirounga leonina. Next base: position 5,990,329 of record NW_023270709.1, on the reverse strand, counting down.
ACATTCTTAGATGTCAATATGGAGAAGAATGTGCCACACAGCACCAGCTCTGAAGAGGGTGGCCAGGGCCTGCAGGTTCTAATGGTGTGATGACCCGGCTTCTTTGGGAGAGGCTGACCATGTCATCTGGGTGCACTTGTTCTCTGCGCAGCCTCCAGACCTGATCCTTCTACGCACACCTAGGATGATTCCATGAGCTACCTCATACCCTTAAATGAGGTCCTTTTCTGCTTGAACTGGTCAGAGTGGTACTATTAGGAGCAATTATTGACCTTCTACATTTTATAGACGGGGAAAGCAGGCTCAGGCAGTTACAGGACAAGGTCATGCAGCCCCTATTCACAAAACTGGGATTGAATACCAGCTTGTCTGAGTCCAAGCTCCAGCTCCTCATACTGGGACAATGGAGAGGAAAATGGAAAAAGGCAATGTGGGCTTCCCTGGGAAGGAGAAGAGAGGAACACCTTGGCCTTTGTGTGGATGTGACCATCAGAATAAATCCTGTGCAGAGAGGCTGCTTACCCTCTGCGGGCCTCCAGGCGGCAGGGGCTGCTGTGAGCACAGGTGGCATCCTGGCAGAAGAAAATGGCTCATGGCCAGCATCTCCTCCCCGGAGAACCCACCGCAGAGAGAGGCCATGAGTCCGCTTACCTCCCCCCGAGAAGGCCACTGGGTGACAACCTAATTATTTTTCTTAAACTTTTAATTATGAAATATTTTAAACACATAAAAAGATAAAGAGAATAATACAGTAAGCCTCCATGTGTCCATTATTCAGCTTCAACAATGATCAACTGATGGCCAGTCTTACTTCGTCTACATCCCCAAACACTTCTCCTCATTCCAGATTATTCTGAAACAAGTCCTAGATTTAATATAGCTTTACCTTAATATTACAATATGTATGACTAAAGATAAAACAGCAATAATGTCATCATTACACCTAAAAATTAGCAGTGATTTGTTAATATCATCAACTGTTTAGTCTGTGTTCAGATTACCCTGTTTGTCTCATGCATATTACTAAATTCGGTTGGATCAGATCCTAATAAGTGACCCACATAGCAGTTGCATGCTAGCATATGCCCACTGATCTGTCTCTGATATGTCTTTCTATTGATTCCCCTCCATCTCTTTATTTCCCCCTACAACTCAATTGTTAAAAAAAAAAAAAGGGGGGAGTTGTTTGTCCTGTAGAATTTTCTACAATCTGCCTGATTGCATCCTCGTTCTATCACTTAACACTCTTCCATGCCCCATTTTTCTTATATTCTGGTAGCTAGATCTGGATGCTTGCTGAGATTTAACTAATTGTTGGGTGTTGCTGTTTGGCAAGACTTCCAACAGGGGTCACATAGTGTCTGGTTGTCTCTGTTTTGACATGCTAGTAACCATCGGTGATCATTGTATACTGAAAGGATTCTCTGTTGGGATGGTATTACCCCCAAGAGGGAGAAAATTGGTTTTTAAGGGGTGAGAAAACACCTTAATCATTTTATGTACAAATTGCAGACACATATAGGAAATAAATGGATATTCTACATATCTGTGGTACGAGAATTTCATGGGGTGGGTAATTAGGAATAAAATGCCCAAAAAGGCTCCTTAGGAGGATAATAATAAAAAAAATGTTGAGAAACACTGGTCTGAATCTATTGATTTAATTTATTAATTCATAAAAGTTACATATGCCTCTTGAATGTTTTAAGTGATGAGCAGATGACTATTGAGTCAGAGAAGCATGGAGTTTAGCGCTGCGGTGAAATGAACTTACGCCATGTTAATGCAATCCACATTCAGTGGCAAGAGGTTTCCGCACACAGTAAGTAGCTCTAAGTGGTAAGCAGACTTTATAAATGGTAGGGATTTTATTGACATTGTTATGCTAAGCTGAGTAAGCTGTTCCCTTCTTTCATTAGCTCTCTGGGATCCATCAATATCAGCAACGCGGGAGGGACAGGCGTCTTCATTGCCACTATGGTAGGTCTCACTCCTGCCCCTCAAGCCAGGCTCCTCCCTGGATATTAGAGGGCAAACATCCTGACGCAATGCCTCAGCGGTCAGGGGATCCCTGTGTCCTCTCTGCACCTACTCTGGGGTTCAGGATCTCAGTCTCCACCCCAACACCGTCCCATCAGAGAAATCTGTGTGGAACATTGTCCTCCATTCCCTGCCCCCTTGTGTGCTGGGCAAGTCAGCCCAGGATGGCCCAGGGCTTGGGGGCTGGAGCAGAACCAGTGCCACTTGGCTATAGGACAAGACTGAGGGGATGGCAAAGGGAAGGTTGTGGAGGATAAAACCCTGGGTAAGAGGGGCCAAGGTCAGACAAATGAGCTTCAGCTCCTAGGATTCTTGTGGTGGCATGAATCCCTATAATGTCACAAGTCAGAAGCCCCCTCATGTGTACAAGCCAGTTCGTAATCTTCACAACATGCCGTGAGCTAGGCAAGACCATTGTCATTGTCCCCATTGTATAGATGCTGAAACAGAGGCACAGAAGCCAACCTGTCCACAATCACACAGCCAGTTAGTGGTGATCTTTTATTCTCTATTAATATGCAAAACATCCCCATTTTACAGAGAAGGGAAGTGACCCTCCAGGAGCAAATAGGGAGTCAGAGTTGAAATCTGTCCCTATGGCTCATCTAGGAAAGCCCATGCTCATCTAGGAAAGCTGCAGGCCCTCAGGCCCGCATAGGTGAGAGCGTCCACTCCTTGGTCTGAGCCCCTGCTCTTTGTACAACATCACCCCACCTCTTACACAGCGGGGCCCCATGTCCCATTCTGGATCAGTGTTTGATCTGATGCGGGAGAAGGCGGGGGGCGAGAGCTGAGGCACGTGAAGGAGTTAAAACAACGAAGCAGGGTTGGGTAAGAAGGCCAGACTGAATCACGTGAGCAGCTGTTGGGGCTGCCAGGTCCTCACGGTGGAAGTCTCTCCTCTCCACTCTCTCCATGGTTCCTAAACCCAGCCCTAACAACCACCCTCCCTGCAGGCAACACTGATGTGTTCCTCCCTCCCCCACCTGCCCTCCCTTCCTCACTGTGCCCCAGTGCCCTGAGTTGAACATGTTGATGGTTGTGATTGGGATGTTTGCTGCATTCCGTAACTTTGTTTTATTGCAATGTTAAACTAGGTAAGATTACTTACAGCTGCTCTGTCTTCTGACCACCCCTGCTTTGGGATGATGGAACTTGCCAGCAAGATACATCAGGAACCCTGCCTTCCTGTTTGCTCTGGGTGTGAAATGCTCATGTGAGGCATTTGGTCTCTGTTCCAAGTTGTTCCAATGATATATACTTTAAAAGGAAGGGAGGCAGGATCTGTTCTGACAGTTACCTACGCTGATTCTGACTGAATTATGGGACACCCTTGTGTTGCCATTGTTTTGTTTTTAAACTAGAAAATCCTCTATAGAACTTGGTCTTCACAGTTTCTGGTTATTGAATCAAAGGCTGACAAAGGATAATAGTGACCAAATATCGTGTGGTCCTTAAATATGTTCTCAGCTAAAGGAAGCAAATTATAGCAGGGGAACAGTTGGGCTTGAGTTCTTTGCTCTTGGTGGAAAATATACTTACTCTTAAGTCAAATTCTCTTCTAGGGACTGGGGATGCTATGGGAACAAGGCAAAGATCTTACCTTACATTCTAGATTTCTAGGATGTACTTTGGGTATAGGTATGTACTATGAGAGAAGATATCTAACCTTATTTCTTTTAAATGTGTTTTCTCCAAATGAGTTTAACAGCTGTTCTCACCCCACGTAAAAAGTGCATTGAAGTGGTTGAGTGCCAGAGTTTGCAGATGGATGGATCTGGGTTCAAATCCTGACTCTTAACACTTTTTAGCTGTGTGACTTAGGCAATTTATTTAGTTAGTTATTGATTTAGTTAGTTTTTATTTAAATTCCAATTAGTTAACAAAGAGTTTAAGGTATAGAATTTAGTGATTCAACACTTATATACAATACCTGTGCTCATCACAATCCTTAATCCCCGTCATCCACTTCACCCATTCCCCTACCACATCCCCTCTGGTAACCATCAGTTTGTTCTCTATAGTTAAGAGTCTGTTTCTTGGTTTCTCTTTTATTTTTTCCCCTATGATCATTTGTTTTGTTTCTTAAATTCTACATATGAGTGAAATCATATGGTATTTATCTTTCCCTGACTGACATATTCTGCTTATCATTATACTCTTTAGCTCCATCCATGTTGTTACAAATGGCAGGATTTCATTCTTTTTTTATGGCCAAGTAATATTCCACTCTGTGTGTGTGTGTGTGTGTGTATGTGTATATATATATATATATATATATATATATATATATATATATATATATACCACATCTTCTTCATCCATTCATCAGTCGATGGACATTTGGGCACTTTTCATAATTGCTTTGGAATATTATTCTATTTCTTTTTGTCATCTTTAATTTTTTCATCAATGTTTTATAGTTTTCAGAGTACAGGTCTTTTACCTGTTTGATTAGGTTTATTCCTACATATCTTATTATTTTTGGTGCAATAGTAAATTGGGATTGATTCCTCGATTTCTCTTTCTGCTGCTTCATTATTGATATAAAGAAATGTAACAGATTTCTGTAGATTGATTTTGTCTCCTGCGACTTTACTGGATTTGTGTATCAGTTCTAGCAATTCTTTGGTGGAGACTTCCAGGTTTTCTACATAGAGTATCATGTCATCTGCAAATAGTAAAAATTTTACTTCTTCCTTGTCAATTTGGATACCTTTTATTTCTTTTTGTTGTCTTATTGCTGTGGCTAGGACTTCCAGTACCATGTTGAACAACAGTGGTGAGAGTGGACATCCCTGTCTTGTTCCTGACCTTAGGGGAAAGCTCTCAGTTTTTCCCCATTGAGGATGATTTTAACTGTGGGTTTTTCATATGAGGCCTTTATGATGTTGAGGTACGTTCCTGCTAACCCTAATTTGTTGAGGGTTTTTATCATGAATGGATGTTGTACTTTGTCAAATGCTTTTTCTGTATCTATTAAAAGGATCATATGGTTCTTATCCTTTCTTTATTAATGTGATATATCACGATGGTTGATTTGCAAATATTGAACCACCCTTGCAGCCCAGGACGCTCTCCTGCTTGATCATGGTGAGTGATTTTTTTAATGTATTATTGGATTCAGTTTGCTAATATTTCATTGAGAATGTTTGCTATTTTCCATTATTCAACCTTCTATACCACTTATTTATTCCTCTGCTTCTTCCAGCCTGCTGTTCATTGAATCAAGTATGTTTCCAATCTCAGTTATTGCATTTTTCATCTCTGACTGATTCTTTTTTAACTCATTTGTCTTTGTAGTAAGAGTCTCCCTGAAGTCTTCCATTCTTTTCTCAAGCTCAGCAAGTACCCTTATGATTGTTGCTTTAAAGTCTTCATCAGGTATATTACTTACCTGTTTCCATTAGATCCCTGGCTGTGACCTTATCTTATTGTTTCATTTGGGATAAAGTCCTCCATCCTGGCATTTTCTAGGTCCCTGTCTTCTTCTGTGTGTTAGAAAAACCTGTTATGTTGTCTGCTCCCGAGATAACGGCCCTATGAAGAAGAGGTCATATGGTGTCCAGGGCCTGGCACTCCAGGGGGTGTCTCTGGTATATGCTGTGTGCACTCTGCTGCTGTGTTTTGGCAGCTCTACCCTTCAGATTTTCTGCAAAGGCTCTCCTTGCCTGCGTGGGCACTGTTTGGACCTTGGCCAGAATGTGGTGAGTTTTAACTGGGTGTGCTCTAGTCTGCTTTTGAAATGAGACCTGATGCTACTTCCACCAGAACTGAAGGCCTGCAGAGCTCTCTGGTTGGGAGGCGTACCGTGGGCAGGGGTTTCTGCTTCTTTTCTGGGGAAGGGTCTCGCTATGCTGGGACTGAGGCAAACTTGACTCCGAAAGGCAGTACCACTAGAGCTCAGAGGTTTGGGATGTGGTGTAAGCAATTTAGGAAACTAGTGTTGAGGCTGAGCTGCTTCCTGGTTTCCGCAGGTGGCTCCACGCCTATGTTGAGGGGCAGGGGATAGAAATGGCACCAGCTGGCTCCTTTGTTCTTGGAGAGGTGTTTCCCTGAATGCTGCCTCTCACGGATGTGCTCCAGGAAGAGCTCACAATCTACCCCCTGTGTGCCCCAGGTATTCTTCAGATTGCCATGTCCACATTGGGTGCCCCCTGGGTTGTTTGCCAGCCTTCTCTCCAGGAACAGCACTGTGCCCTCGGGGCTCTATCTCAGCCAAGCCCACCGACCTTTAAAACTCCAGTCTTTAAGCCCCATTGGTTTCAAGAACCCACGAAAATCAGCCCTTCTCATTTTCCCAGCCAATGGCTTTGGGGAAGTGCTCTCCTTGTGCATTCCCCTGTGTGCCCCTCTCTCTCTCATCCTTTTCCATGACCAGGGCTCCCGCCCCTCCACAGCACCCATGATCCACTTCTCCCTCAAACCGCATCTCCTCACTTCCTGCCTTCTTTGATGTGGCCTCTTCTCTCCCTGTACTTGTGCAGTTTGTTCTGTCAATCTTCAGGTCAACTTCTGGGGTATTTAGGATGATTCAATAGTTATCTAGCTGTGATTGTAGGATGAGACAAGTTAGGCAAGGTATTTAACCACCCTGTAGTACATTTTCTCACCTGCAAATTGGGGATAATGCCACTCTATAACAGGATTGTTGTAAGGAGTGAGTGGGATAATGTATGTAAAGCTCGGTCCCGTAACTAACATAGAGTAGATGCACGATTAATGATAGCTGCTATGGTTTCACTATTGAACAGACCTGTTTTTCTCCCCACTGATTTGAAATGGGTGTCAGAGTTTTCGAAGAGTGTTCGTTAGACTAATAGAGCTAGCAAAGTTGGAGAGCTGGGTTTTCTTTTTTTCAAAGATAAAGCAAAGTCTGGAACCTGAGGAGTTACTTTTACTTGTCAGGCAACAAGTAAGCCTCCCATGGGGGCACATCTTTCTACCAAGGATGGCAGCTATGCGTGATTAAGAGGCCACTTAGCTCTCCTCAACTGTGGCAGCACTTGCGACCCATCCCAGCTCCTTCCCTCTGCCTCTGGCCTGGTCCTGAAACTCTTTCCCACTCAGTCCAGTTGACTGACTGACACGAGTGCCGAAAGCTATTTTCCATCTCTGACAAAAACGATTCCAGTGGCAAGATATCCATTGGTTCTTTTTCATTTTTTAAGTGATGTTTTAAAGTGCAGCTTCACAGAGTCCTGAAATCTTAAAAATATAGCAATTTCATAGAGTGAAATAGTAAACAGAATTACTTGACCACTTAGGAGTAGACATTTGCATTTCTAAAACCATTCTTGCAGGGATAGTGACTTCCCTATACCTGTTTTCATGTTTTTAGCCTAATCGTGGACCCAAAGCTTTTCACCAACTCTTCTTTAACTCAGCATTCAGAAAGAATATGTTACTTATAAGGGATTTGCATTTATTGATTTTATGCATAACTATCTAAGCATGGCTGGCAATGTTATTTCAATAGCTTTGCTATTAAGGTGTTTTGTTTTTTAAATTAAACCAAGAAAGCCAGTGATTTCCTAGACACAGGGAATTTAGACTGCCTTCAGCCTGTAAACAGTTACTATGATATATAATAAGCAGAGTCACTTCTACCACGATACGGTATGGACAGAATGCTATCAACTCCTTAAACCTCAGAAAGTTACCTGTGGATGTGAGACACTCATAGTCCATCTCCTCTTCTTGGTTGCAGAAGGTGGGTCAGATTCAAGAACAAGCACACCACCCAAGCCAGGCCATATCACTCTCTTTCTCCAGAAACTTCTCAGCTCCTATTCTTTGTAATATAAAGTTAGGTCTTGTCAGGCCCCAGTGGGGGCCCATCAGAATTTGCCCTCCACCCACCTTTTCAGACTCCTTTGTGATGCTTCTTCACTTCCCTGGAGCTCATGTGTCCCAGCTGCTCCTGGCCTGGGATCTACCATGCTAGCCATGCTTTGGTGCCCCTGTGCTTTGTCCCTCAGCCTGGAGTGCCCCTTCTTCCTTGTCTGTGGTGAACTCCTGCTCATCCTGCAAGATCAATGGACTCTTACCTCCTCTTGGAAGCGTTTCCTGACCTGCCCTGGGCACAGTTAGTTGTTCCTTCCTGGTGGTCCAGTAGGATCTGGAGTGACCATCTCCTCCCAGGTACACTCAAGGGGTGCCAGAGACAGCATCCAATGTGCTTGGGACAAGAGAAACTTTGCCCCCTTTATTAATGTGTTAGTGCATTTAGCTAGAAGAGGCAGAAGATACTCTATTCACACTAGAGCATCTCTCATACTCAAATTAGGATGATCAGGTCAATGTACCCTCCATCAAAATAATGGTCAATTAGAATTATAACAATGCCGCTAATTATCTTCCCTAATTTTATTGAATAAGTTCCAAATGGTATTGTCTTATTCTCACCATTTTTTAAATAATAAAGAGGATACATGTGTTCTTTTTTTATTCCACTTAGAGGAGTAGGGGCAAATGGAAAGGTAGAGAATGTTCTAGAACAGAATTGAAGTTGGCAGGATATATGTAACGGTACTGCTCTTCCACAGAGATGCTGTCACAAACCGTGGGTATGAAATCTCTGGGCCCACTATTAGATTTGTGTCTGTATTTAAGTAACTTCTTGAGAAAGCAACCATGGCAAATACTATTGGTTGCCACCCCCCTGCCATCGCCTCTTCCAGTTTGCTAGTAGAATTCTGATTTTCAAGGAGAGGGGTTGGCAATGTGCCTGACCCAGGGGACCACTTCTTTTTTTTTTTTAAAGATTTTATTTATTTATTTGACAGAGAGAGACACAGCGAAAGAGGGAACACAAGCAGGGGAGTGGGAGAGAGAGAAGCAGGCTTCCCGCGGAGCAGGGAGCCCGATGCGGGGCTCAATCCCAGGACCCTGGGATCATGACCTGAGCCGAAGGCGGACGTTTAACGACTGAGCCACCCAGGTGTCCCCAGGGGATTGCTTCTAATTGGTTGAAGTCAAATGGTTTGCAGTGCTCATTCCAGGGTTGGACATGTGAATCACTCCTGGCCAATGAAGTGTGACTAGAAGTGTGCATATTTATGGAAGGGACTTCGGACAATAATTTCCTCTATGTGTTAAAAAAGGAGGGTGCCCGGGGCGCCTGGGTGGCTCAGTTGGTTAAGCGACTGCCTTCGGCTCAGGTCATGATCCTGGAGTCCCGGGATCGAGTCCTGCATCAGGCTCCCTGCTCGGCAGGGAGTCTGCTTCTCCCTCTGACCCTCCTCCCTCTCATGCTCTCTGTCTCTCATTCTCTCTGTCTCAAATAAATAAATAAAATCTTTAAAAAAAAAAAAAAAGGAGGGTGCTCAACTCCTGAGATTCTGCAACCAAGGTCAGGGGGGCAGTCTCCACATCCTGAGGTTATAAGCTGAGAAGATTGAACCTAGGTCTTCGCTGTCATGAAGGAGCCAATGAACCAAGCCTGACACCAGACATTTTGCAACTACTTGTTAATAAGCAATAAATGAGTTCCTTCCACTTACAACCAGATGCATTCTAACTGAATCAGTGAATAAAGTCCTTTTGGGTACCTAGGTCCAGGTAGGAGATTCTCTGAAGATTAAGGATATTTGTGATCTCAGATCTGGATCAGTGTAGTGAGCCCAGAAAAAAAGAGAAGTCTACCTACAGAGTCTTAGGTGGGACATAGGCTTGGGATCTGAGAGGTGAGGTGGGATGTGTAGCTCTTTGGGAGTTGGGGTTCTAAAGAGGTAGGTGATTCAGTACAAATCTTAACACTTGCCATGGAGGAATAAAAAAAGCTCAAGGGTGGGATGGTTCTTTTGGACTTCCAGTGATCTCACATTCAAAGTTGCTGAATCATCACATGTGAAACCTAAGTGAGCAGCCTCCTCTCAGGAGAAGGGTGGGGGCAGCATGTGGGGATGGGACAGAAGGGAGATGCCATGGGGCCCTGTGATATTTGCCAAGGAAGTAGAAGAAGAACTGAAGGTGTGGTTCAATAAATTAAAATAATCACTGAAAACTTAGGTTGGCAATGGGAACTATCAAAAATTGTAGTCTCTAAGTGTGCAATAATGTTATATAAATGAGAATTAGTGTCATTTGCATTTAGTGTGTGTATGTGTGAATGAAAGCTGGGAATACCAGTGGACTGTATCACTAGAATTGAATTAGAAACCTCTCTTGGTTTGAGGATTTACTGATTTGGAGGCCTTCACTTGCCCAAGTGGAAAGGCCCGAGGGGGATGATAGAGACACCCCCAGGCTGGAGTCCTCAGCTTGCTCATGACATATCTCCGCACTCAGCTCCTGGACTGATATGTTTATGTGTTTGTCTCTATGAAACACTGCCAGCCCTTCAAATGCATGGGCTTTAAAACCTTAATCTGTAACACAGTGTGCTTAGCACCTAATACGCACTTAATAAATACTGATAGAATGAACGGGGCCCACAGTAAATTTCATATGCACTGCAAGAATAGATAGAAATAAAGAAGGCTGACTTTTACTTAATAACATTGGTCCCTTGGTTAGAGATGTGAGTAAAATGCCTCTGAGTACATCTCACAAGTTGGCATTTGCATTATTGGATTGTGGCCATGGGTCCAATGAAGGAGATATGTTTTTGCCTCCCTCTGGGCCACTTCTCCAGGGAGAGCTGTCTGGATCAATCTTTATCACTCAGGTTTCTGATGGAGGGCATGACAGCTCTGCATTCTGTCACTCAATCATCATATCAGTGAAGGGTTAAATAGTATATTAAAAATAACATTTGTGGGCACCTGGGTGGCTCAGTTGGTTAAGCGACGGCCTTCGGCTCAGGTCATGATCCTGGAGTCCCGGGATCGAGTCCCGCATCGGGCTCCCTGCTCGGCAGGGAGTCTGCTTCTCCCTCTGACCCTCCTCCCTCTCATGCTCTCTGTCTCTCATTCTCTCTGTCTCAAATAAATAAATAAAATATTTTTTAAAAAAATAACATTTGTTTTGGGACGCCTGGGTGGCTCAGTCGGTTAAGCGTCTGCCTTCGGCTCAGGTCATGATCCCAGGGTCCTGGGATCGAGTCCCGCATCAGGCTCCCTGCTCCACGGGGAGCCTGCTTCTCCCTCTGCCTCTGTCTCTCATGAATAAATAAAAAAAAATAAAATCTTTAAAAAAAAATTTGTTTTAAATCTCTGCAAGATCTGCATATATTATTGGGGGATTTGCACACATTTTTAGATCTCTAATGGAAACGGGTGCCCTCTTGATCTCCTGCCCCTACCAATATAATCAGGCCCAGATATCTGTGCGGCACGCATGTGCAACTGCATTTAGGAATGGACAGTCATGCTCCAGGAGGCTGGCGGGGCTCTCGAGGGAATCATTTTTTCTTTCTTTACCTGAAGCAAAGTCTCCTAACTCCCTCCCTTCAAACTCGGACTCAAGACACTAAAAGGGAATGTCAATTAAAGGCACACAGAGATGCCTCCCTGTATGTGCGCTGATGGAGGAAAAAAAAAAAAAAGACATGGCCTGAAAAGACTTGCCTACCTGATCTCATCCAAGATGAGGTTTCTCCAACAAGCACTGAATTGATTTTCTCTACCAAGGGATAAGATCAACATGCCTCATGTTTTGCAACTATTTCTTGGCAGGTCTTACAGGACTGACTGCAATCACAGTCAGCAGATGCTGATAGGGGAAGAAACCTGAGGATGTGCTTCTGTACAGCATCATCCTGGGGCTCTGGCCAGGTGCCAGGCATGGGAAGATGCTTGGTGGCCCTCTGAACAATCCACCCTGTGTGGTCACTCGACAACAGGTGCATGTACGAGATAAAACTATCTTCAGTCTGCTTACCTTGCACTGAAAAATTTAAGAAATGCCACTTTCTTCCCCTCTTCCAGACTAATACTTCGTTGTAAATTCAGATGAGGCAGAGCAAAAGTGGCCAAAGGGAAAGAGGAGTGGTGGGTCATTTGGGTGGAGTACACTGAGTTTCTACACACCAAGGCATCCGGGCAGGGGAGCTGGCTGGCGAGGGAGCTAGAATTGGCTGACTCTAATCTCTGTAAATGTCTCTTCTGTGTGCATTGTACCAGGCACTGAGATGCCCAGAGAAGACAATCAGCAATTGTTTGTTGGAAGAATGGTCCTTGTTGTTTTTATTGCCAACGCTTTACAAGTTTTTACAGTGTGGTTGAGCTTCGACCATCAACGACCACCTTGTATTTGATGAATGGGGGCTGAGAATCCAAGGAAGCCCCTTTCCTTAAAGAGGAGGTTTGGACTGGATTGCTGAGGCAGGCTGGATTCTTTGGGAGAGTTGGTCCATGATTACAGATGGTCATGAAGCAAAGCAGAGACCTCCTCTACACTTTTGCAGTCTAGGTGTGGTGTGTGTCTAAAATTTTAGCCCCTTTTATTTATATACCCATCATTTTGCTAAGTATCTGATATGAAATTCACCAACAAGACAAGGTCAGATTCCAGTCCCCAGATGGAAATCAAATGAATCTGAGAAGCAAACCTGGACTTTTGAACTTTTTGTTCTACTGAATGAGTCCACTGTGGAACCCCCACATCTGGAAATCGTCATGTGTGATCATACGTATCCATTGTTGCCTCCACCACCTCATGTTCAATATTCTGGCTCTTGCAACCTAATGCATCCCACCTGATTTGCTGGGCATCTGATTCCAGCTGTGTTAAACAGGCTAGGACAGCTCCCCTTTGCCTCTGTTGGCTTGTGGACAGTTGTAAGCTGTGTGGTAAGGTGTTTCCTCCACTTGAATTTCCTGGAAACACCACATCAAAGATGAACATCATCACTGTGTGTGATGTTTTGTACACTGAGAGGCTTGTCCTGACTCATCTTCCGCTCTGGGATGAGGATGGGGAGTTTAATGGTGACACATGTCTTCTAGAGTGTTGAAAGGAGGACGACAGAAATCAAGGATAGTCATGTTAAATGTCTCTGCATGATTATGAGCCATACAAAAAAAATTGTAAAAATGTAAACCTTCATGGAGGGGAGGGGGGGGGGAGGATGGGGTGGGCTGGGGGGGGGTATTGGGGGGGGGGGCACGTTCTGCATGGAGCACTGGGTGTTGTGCACAAACAATGAATCATGGAACACTTCATCTAGGACTAATGATGTAATGTATGGGGATTAACATAAGAATTAAAAAAAAAAAGAAAAAAATGTAAACCTTCTTGTAAACAAGAGAGAATGACTATATGATGAGATGGGATTGTATTTACAAGTTCAGCAGAGGGCTGTATAACAGGACAGAAGCTCAAGCAAGAGACTAGGTCAGAAAGCATAGACCCAGAAGCCACAAAAAGCAATAGGCTCCCTAAGAAGGGGTCTAGGGACAATTTTGCCCTTCCCTTCCCCACCAGGGACATTTGGCAATGCATGGAGACATTGTTGGTTGTCAAAGCGGGGGAGGTATTGCTACTGTCATCTAGTGGTAGAGACCAGGAATGCTTATAACCACCCTACTGTGCCCAGGATGGCCCCTCACTAGAATGATCTGTCCCCAAATGTCAGTGGAGCTGATGTGGAGACCCCAGGTCCAAGAGAACTGCAGCGTCTCAGGCTAGCTGCATGCCCTACTTGCTGCTCCCGACTTTCTTGTGTTCACCCGCTCTGCACTCACTCTTCTCATCACATTCCTACCTCTCTGAGGTGAAAATTAAGGCAAGGGGGTGGTGGGAGGCTTTCACACTTCGTGAAAGGAAAAAAAGGAAAAAAAGGAAAAAAAGTTTCGTTAATCTCTAGTGACAGTGCATTTTTATGTAAGTATGTACACCTGTTGGCATGTTGCCTGATGGGCTTCAGTATAGAGGCAGGCATATCTTTCTTTTTTTAATCAGAGTGGGGAGAAACAGGGTTTTATTATTATTATTATTTTAATTTGAGTAGAGTCAACACACAATGTTACATTAGTTTCAGGTATACAGCTTAGTGACTTGACAAATTTATTCATTATGTTATGTCCACCGCAAGTATAGCTACCATCTGTCCTGTTACAACGCTGTTATATCATGAATTGTATTCCCTGTGCTGTGCCTTTTATTCCCATGGCTTACTCATCCATAACTGGAGCCTGTATCTCCCTCTCCCTTTTATCTATTTTGCCCATCCTCCCACCCTCTGGCAACCATCAGTTTGATCTCTGTATTTATAGATCTGATTCTGCTTTTTGTTTGCTTATTCATTTGTTTTTGTTTTTTTTTTTTAGATTCCACTTACGAGTGGAATTATATGGTATTTGTCTTTCTCAATCTGACTTATTTCACTTAGCATAATACCCTAGGTCCATTTATGTTGTCTCAAATAGCACAATCTCATCCTTTTTATGGCTGCATATTATTCCATTGTGCGCGCGTGTGTGTGTGTGTACCACATTTTTCTTAAACATTTGTCTACTGATGGACACTTAGGTTGCTTCCATATCTTGGCTATTGTAAATAATTTTGCAATAAATATAGGGGTGCAAATATCTTTTTGAATTAGTGTTTTCATTTTCGTTGGGTAAATAACCAACAGTGGAATTATTAGATCATATGGTATTTCTATTTTTAATTTTTTTGAAGAGCCTCCATACTGTTTTCCACAGTGGCTGCACCAGTTTGCATTCCCACCAACAGTACATAAGTGTTCCTTTTTCTTCACATCCTCACCAACACTTGTTGACAGGTGTGAGGTGGTATCTCATTGTGGTTTTTATTTGAATTTCCCTGACAATGAGTGATGTTGAGCATCTTTTCATATGTCTGTTTGCCATCTGTATATCTTCTTTGGAAAAACGTCTATTCAGGTCCTCTGCCCATTTTTTAATTGGATTGTTTGGGGGTTTTTTTGGTGGTGAATTGTATAAGTTCTTTATATATTTTGTATATATAATAATAATAACCCATTATTGGATTTTTATTTGCAAATATCTTCTCTCATTAAGTACATTGTCTTTTGGTTTGGTTGATGGTTTCCTTCACTGTGCAAAAGGTTTTTATTTTGATGTAGTCCAAATAGTTTATTTTTGCTTGTTTCTCTTGCCTCAGGAGACATATCTAGAAAAACGTTGCTATGGCTGATGTCAGAGAGATTACTGGAGTCAGGCAGATCTTTATAAGAAATGAGACAGCACCAACCCAGTAGCAGCTAGCCACACATGAGCATATGAAATGTGGCTAGTGCTGTGGAGGAGATGATTTCTCAATTTTATTTCATACTAGTTACTTTAAATAGCCACCTGTGACCAGTGACTGTTGTATTGGATGGTGCAGGGCCAGTGGGAGAAGGAAACTCAGCTCCTGGACAAACCTTTCCGTGTTAGCTTCCTGTGGCTCCTATCATAAATCACCACAAACTCAGTTGCGTAGAATAGCACACATTTATTCTCTCATGGTTCTGGAGAGTGGAAGCCCAAAATCAGTTTCACTGGGTCCCCAAATCAAGGTGTTGGCAGGGACTTGCTCCTTCCAGAGGGTCTGGAAGACAATTCTTTTCTTTGCCTTTTCCTGCTTCTAGAGCTGCATTCCTTGACTTGCGGCCCCTTCCTCCATCTTCAAAGCCAGGAGTGGAGCATCATGCTTCAGGGGTTGCATTGCCTGCTCTGTAGTATCAGCTCTCTCTCTGCCTGCCTGTTTATAATAGGATGTTTGTCGTGACATTTAGACCCACCTGACCATCTCCCTTCTCAATATCCTTGATTTGATCACATTTCCAAAGTCCCTTTCTCCATAGAAGGTAACATTCACTTGTTCTAGGGACTGGGATTTGGATATCTTTAGGGGTCATTATTCAGTTTACAATATCTTCCTTAGCCTGCCTTAAAATTCTTCTCCCTGTTGAATGGCATGATATATTTAGTGCTGAATGGGAAAGATCTGCAGCCAAGAATATTCTATCTAGCAAGGCTATCATTCAGAATAGAAAGAGAGATAAAGAACTTCCCAGACAAACAAAAATGAAAGGAGTTCATGACCACTAAATCAGCTCTGCAAAAAATACTAAAGGGGGCTCTTTGAGTGAATAGGAGAGACCAAAATGACAGTAGAGGTAAGAGACAAAAAAAAGCAATAAAAATGAATATTTCTGTAAAAAAAATTAGTCAAGGAACTCACAAGAAAAGGATATGAAATATAATAACATTCTTAAAACGTGAGGAGAAGAGGAGCAAAGAATGGGTTCAAACTTAAACAACCATCAACCTACTATAGACGGCCACATGCAGAAGAGTTTATATACAAACCTGATGGTAACCATATATCAAAAGCCACTAATAAATATGTGAAGAATAAAGAGAAAGAAACCCAAATACATCACTAAAGAAAATCAGCAAAACATGAAAAAGAGAAAGACAGGAATGGATCAGAGAAGATCTTCAGAAACAACAAAACAAGTAATAAAGTAGCAATAAATAACATATCTATCAACAATGATTTTGAATATAAATGGACTAAATGCTCCAATCAAAAGACACAGGTGGCAGAATGGATTAAAAAAAACAAGAGCTATATTTATGCTGCCTACAAGAGACCCATTTTAGACTTAAAGACATCTGCAGATTGAAAGTGAGAGGATGGAGAAATGTCAGTATCTATCATGCAAATGGATGTCAAAAGAAAGCTGGAGTAGCAACACTTATATTGGACAAAATAGACTTTAAAACAAACACTGTAACAAGAGACAAAGAAGGATACTATGTAATAATAAAGGGGACATTCCAATAAGAAGATCTAACAATTGTAAATATTTATGCACCCAACATAGAAGCAACTAAATACATAAAAGTTAATAACAAGCATAAAAGAACTAATTGATAATAATACAGAAATAGTAGGGGACTTTGACACCCCACTTACATCAATGGACAAATAATCTAAATTCTATATGAAAAAGGAAACAATGGCTTTGAATGACACACTGGAACAGAGGGATATAACAGATATATTCAGAACACTCCATCCTAAAGAAGCAGAATACACATTCTTTTCAAGTGCACACAGAACATTCTCCAGAATAAATCACATATTAGCCCACAAAACAAACTTCAACAAATTCAAGAAGATTGAAATCATGCCATGCATATTTTCTGACCACAACACTATGAAACTGGGAATCAACCACAAGAAAAAATCTGTGAAGACAAATATATGGAGGTTAAATAACATGCTACTAAACAATGAATGGGTCAACCAGGAAATCAAAGAAGAAATAAAAAAAAATACATGGAAACAAATGAAATGAAAACACAATGGTCCAAAACCTCTGGGACTCAGCAACAGCTCTTCTAAGAGGTAAGTTTATAACAACAGGCCTACTACCTCAAGAAGCAAGAAAAATCTCAAATAAACAACTGAACCTTACACTTAAAGGAGCTAGAAAAAGAATAAGCAATGAAGCCTAAAGCCAGCAGAAGGAAGGAAACAGCAAAGGTTAGAGCAGAAATAAATGATATAAAAACTAAAACAAAACAAAACAGTAGAACTCATCAATAAAACCAGGAGCTGGTTCTTTGAAAAAATCAATAAAATCAATACATCTCTAGCCATACTTATCAAGAAAAAAAAAAAAGGACTCAAGTAAACAAAATCAGACATGAGAGAGGAAAAATGACAACCAATACCACAGCAATACAATCATAAGAGAATATTATGAGAAACTATATGCCAATAAATTGGACAACTGAGAAGAGATGGATAAATTCCTAGAAACATAACTTCCCAAAAGTGAACAAGGAAGAAATAGAAAATTTGAACAGACTGATAACAAGCAAAAAAATTGAGTCAGTAATCAGAACACTCCTAACAAACAAAAGCCCAGGACCAGATTGCTTCACAAGTGAAGTCTATCAAACATTTAAAGAAGAGTTAATACTTATTCTTCTCCAAAAAACAGAAAAGGAAGGAAAACTCCCAAATTCATTCTATGAGGCTATCATTAGCCCGATACCAAAACCAGACAAAGACACCACTAAAAAAGAGAAGTACAGGGTGCCTGGGTGGCTCAGTTGGTTAAGCGACTGCCTTCGGCTCAGGTCATGATCCTAGAGTCCCGGGATCGAGTCCCGCATCGGGCTCCCTGCTCGGCGGGGAGTCTGCTTCTCCCTCTGACCCTCCTCCCTCTCATGTGCTTGCTCTCTCTCATTCTCTCTCTCTCAAATAAATAAATAAATAAATCTTTAAAAAAAAGAGAGAAGTACAGGGCAATATCCCCGACGAACACGGATGCAAAAACCCTCAATAAAATACTAGCAAACCAAATTCAGTGATACATTAAAAAAATCATTCACCACAATCAAGTGGGATTTATTCCTGGGTTGCAGTGGTGGTTTAATATTCTCAAATCAATCAGTGTGATACATCACATCAATAGAAGAAAGAATAAGAACCATATAATCCTCTTAATAGATGCAAAAGGACATTTGACAAAGTACAACATCCATTTATGATAAAAACCCTCAACAAAATAGGTTTACAGGGAACATACCTCAACATGATAAAGGCCATATGTGAAAAACCCACAGCTAACATCATCCTTAATGGGGAAAAACTGAGAGCTTTTCCCCTAAGGTCAGGAACAAGACAGGGGTGTCCACTCTCCCCACTTTTATTCAACAGAGTACTGGAAGTCCTAGCCACAACAATCACACAACAGAAAGAAGTAAAAGGAATCCAAATTGGCAAGGAAGAAGGAAAACTGTCACTATTTGCAGATGACATGATCCTATATATATAGAAAACCCTAAAGACTCTGCCAAAAAACTCCTAGAACTGATAAATGAATTCAGTAGTCTCAGGATACAAAGTCAATGTACAGAAATCTGTTGCATTTCTAGACACCAATAATGAAGCAGTGGAAAGAGAAATTAAGAAAAAAATCCCATTTACAATTGCACCCAAAGTAATAAGATGCTTAGGAATAAACCTAACCATTAAGGTGAAAGACCTGTACTCTGAAACTATAAAACACTGATGAGAGAAATTGAAGATGACACAAAGAAATGGAAAGACATTCCATGCTCATGGATTGGAAGAACAAATATTGGTAAAATAGCCCTACTACCCAAAGCAATCTACAGATTTAATGAAATCCCTATCAAAATACCAACACCATTTTTCACAGAACTAGAACAAACAATCCCAAAATTCGCATGGAACCTCAAATACCCTGAATAGGCAAAAAATCTTGAAAAAGAAAAAGCAAAGCTAGAGGCATCAAAATTCTGGACTTCAAGTTATATTACAAAATTATAGTGATCAAAACAGTATGGTTCCCTCCTTCTTCTCTCCCTCTTACTTCCTTCTCCCCTCCCGTCACATGAGCTGTACCAGGCATCAAGCTGAACAGGGACATGACCATCACCCCTGATGTGGAGCAGTCTGCTCTGGGCCAGAGAGACAGAAATGAAAGTACATTTATTTATACAGGGATGAGCCCCAGCAAGGCGGTGTTTATGGGGTCAGTGTTACTCCAACTTTCTTCAGTCATAATTTAGGGGTTTGATAATGTGGGTCTTTAGAAGAAGGAGAGAAGGGGTTTTGAGGACAAGGGCCTGGGAGAGATAGGGAGGATGGGTAGGGAAATGGAGGCCCAGGTTTGAATTTATTGCTCCAACCAGCTCGAGCTGCCGGGTTTGATCTCTACAGAGAAAAGAGGTGCAGACAGATGGAGAAGGCGCCATTTTGATGACAGACTGTGTAAGCCTTGAGGTAGAAGCTGTGCCACCTCAAGGCCCCATTGACAACTGGAGACACTCAGCAGCAGTGAGGAAGGCCCCTACCCTCAG
Source organism: Mirounga leonina (assembly GCF_011800145.1). Taxonomy (NCBI): domain Eukaryota; kingdom Metazoa; phylum Chordata; class Mammalia; order Carnivora; family Phocidae; genus Mirounga; species Mirounga leonina. The sequence goes on along the minus strand of NW_023270709.1, from coordinate 5,970,521 downwards.
GTCCTGTGTGCCCCTGCTTCTCCCCGCTCACCCCCATTCACCCCTACCGTTCTGTCTCAGACCACTGTGGAGATTCGCCACCCCAAGGGCTATGCCCAGTGGAGAGACACCAGCTGTTGGTGGAGCAGTGTTCTACGGAGGCTCAGCAGCGTTGCCACATGCCATGTGGCCTGGGCAGTGGGTCCCTGCCGAGGAACTGAGGCGGATCTGTGTGCTGGCTTTGTTCCGGGGCCCACATGGAACACGGGGGTGGGTAGGGAGACATCAGGCCCTATAACCAGACAGGAGAAGGAAGCACCAGATAAATGTGAGTATAAACGGACCCCATTTCTACCTTGGCCTTCTGAGGCCGGAAGGTATGACATTAAATATTAGATATTACATGAGGACCCATGTTACCCTGAATAGCCATTTCCATGGAGCTGAGAAATTTACTCCAGGAAAAGCAGGAGTGTGTCTTCATGCAGCTCCTATAGCCCTTGCACACGTAACTCATCCCGAGCACAGAGTAGTGCTATGTGGACGCCAGGGGCTTAGGGAGCTGGGTCTGTTACCTGCGGATGAGCTGAGCACGGTGCTGCCTGCAGATGATTCAGAGATCATTTACATTATTGGCTCGTGGAGGATACGCTATGGGTATTTGCAAGAGATTTACTGTCCTCATCTTGCTTTGTTTTGTGTAGGATGCTGTTTAAGCTCGAATTTCCTGCACACACCCTGCCTTACTACAGTGTGGTGAGCTGCAGGGGGTGAGGCCTGTGGAATTCTAAGACGGAAAGGAGGAACCAGCAGGACTACACACTTTCCAGAATAATCTACCATGTTGAAAATAAAGGTGGCATTTATTCTATTGCTTATTCCTTATTTTGCAGGGCGGGAACCTGGAGTATAATATGACTATGCCCATCCCAATTCAACTCTACGTTGGACAAGGATTTTTTTTCTTTAGAAGAAAAACTGCAAACCTTTGTTTTGGGGGGGGCAGTTCTATGTGCCTCTGTACCCTCAGAAGAATGCCTATCACTGATTCTCATATGAGAGAGTTAGCTACTGAAGGTATCTCTTAGACTGAGGCTTGGCTGCACATGGCAGAAAACTTCTACTTTATAACAAGAGCATAAACAAGATGGAAATGAATTTCTCTCTCAAGCCAAAAAAGTCTGAATTACTAGTCGAAGCAGGTCCACAGTGACATCAGGAACCCAGAGTCCTATTGTTTTCTTGGGACTTCTTCAGCCTGTGGCTTCTGGACATAAGTTTTTCTCATGGTTCAAGATAGCTTTTGGAGCACCAACCATCACATCCATGTTCCATATTGACAAAGGAGAAAAAATAAAACCTTCTCTAGGCTAAATTAGCTCTCTTCAAGCAATCTTGCCTTGGCTAGCTGCAAAAAGGCTGGCAGAAGGGTCTTTTTTTAGTTATGTTGCTATCCTGAATTAAATGTGTGTTCTGATATTAAGAAGAGAAGGAAGTTTCTTCCAAGACACCATGCCCTTATTTAATGGAGATCATTTCTAACGCACCCTAGTCCTCCCACTGTACCTAGCACGCCACCCGGACAGAATAGACACTTATTTGTGTTTGTTGAGTGTTAATAAACACACTCAAACAGCTACTCCTAACTGTTCAGGACATGGGTGGTTCATTTTGCAAAACACTTGCGGGTGCTGGGGATGGATAAACTCATTCAATGCAATAGACATTAAGATATGATAGTACATACCTGAGCCAATCCTAGAGCTGGCTGCTCATGTGGTCATGTGTAAGTTTTTTCTATTCTTTAAAATATTTTAAAGGTTATTTTATTCTTTTTCTGCTTATAGAACTAATATAGAAGAATTATTTCAGGGGTGCCTGGGTGGCTCGGTCGTTAAGTGTCTGCCTTTGGCTCAGGTCATGATCCCGGGGTCCTGGGACCAAGCCCCGCATCGGGCTCCCTGTTCCGCAGAAAGCCTGCTTCTCCCTCTCCCACTCCCCCTGCTTGTGTTCCCTCTCTCGCTGTGTCTCTCTCTGTCAAATAAATAAATAAAATCTTTAAAAAAAAGAAGAAGAAGAATTCATTGCAAAAACAACAGTTTCAAACACTGCAGAACAGATACCATGGGAAGTGAAAGTCTAAGGACAACATTCCCTAGAAATAGCACCATTACCAGCTGAGTGTATATTTTTCCTTTGGGAGATAAATATATATAATCATAATGGAGCCATACTTTCTCTTTCACTTAGCAACATATTTTGGAAATCTTTCAATGTCACTCTTCATAGATCTTTATTATTCTATTTCATCATGTTTGATTTTTTTGTGATTATTAAACCGTTTACCAAAGGAACACATATGTTATCTAAAAATAATATAAATGTAAATCAATTTGTATTTCTTCTTCTCTGTCCATCCCCACTTTCCAAGCCTGCCCAGCCGGGCACAATCTCATTCTTTTAGCACTTTATTTCAGTAATTACCTTCACATTTCTAAGTAATATGGTTTTTCTTCTCTGTGTTGATCCATCAATGTTTAAACATATTCTATAAGTTTTGTATTCAGGTAGATGATGATTTATCTCTCTTACACCTACCTCTGTAAGCCTCCCAAATAGTTACATTACCATGTTTTATAATCAACAGCCAGTGTTTACAGTCTTTTGACTACATAGCTCAACATCAAGACAAACATCATATTAAAGTTACGTGTTCTTTTTCACTTGCATTCTTTTCTATGAAACTAGTCCCAGAATTTTCAGACAGCCTCATCAGATCCAACAGATAGCTACCACTAGTTTTAATACAAGTCCTTTGTCATATCAGATGGTTCATTCTCTCATTTGTTTATTTTTTTATTCAGCAGTTAAGCTGTTCAAGTACATCTTCATATCTGGCCTTCTAGTGATTTAAAAAAAAATTTTTTTAAATAAGCTCCAGGCCCAATGTGAGGCTTGAACTTAGGACCCCAAGATCAAGAGCTGCATGTCCCACCCACTGAGCCAGCCAGGGTCCCCTAGTGATTGCTTTGAAGCAGGTGCAGAAGAAGGCCACCAGCCCTTGGACAAACCCTGCCCCCATTCACCATATGCCCTGAAGGCCAGGAGGGCCTCCTACACCAGGAGAGGCCTGGCTAACAGGAAGGCTGGGGACAGGGCTAGTAGCCCTTGGGCCTTGAGCCCCTGCGACTGCTCTGTCAGTGTTGGTAGAACATGTGTATGTTAAGAAGTGAACACCTGAGTTAGTTTTGTGCAGTGTTTCCATTCTTCAGGTAAGAATAAAATACCTACGGGTGTATTCACTATGAAATAGGAAGTGGGTCATTTCAGTGATACCCCATACAAGTTAAATGCTTTTATATTGACATTTAAAGCTGGCATTGCCCAACCCAAAGATGAACAACAACAACAACAAAAATCATGCTAGTAATTTAAAATTTTACTTTACTTTTTACTTAAAACAACATTAAAGACCAAATAAAAACACCAAGACAGGTTGAGAGAGAGACCCCAGAAGAAAGAAAAAACCTATATTTCAGTGCATTGAACAGCACATTTTTTTTAAAGATTTTATTTATTTATTTGAGAGAGAGAGAGAGCACGAGATGGGGGAGGGTCAGAGAGGCAGACTCCCAGCTTAGCGGGGAGCCCAATACGGGACTAGATCCTGGGACTAGATCCTGGGATTCTGGGGGCAGGACCTGAGGTGAAGACAGATGCTTAACCAATTGAACGACCCAGGCACACCCCTGAACAGCACATTTTTCTAAGTGCTTTTTGAACAAGGTGCTTCACATTTTTTTTTTTAAGATTTTATTTATTTATTTGACAGAGACAGAGATAGCGAGAGCAGGAACACAAGCAGCGGGAGTGGGAGAGGGAGAAGCAGGCCTCCCGCCGAGCAGGGAGCCCGATGCGGGACTCGATCCCAGGACCCTGGGATCATGACCTGAGCCGAAGGCAGTCGCTTAACGACTGAGCCACCCAGGCACCCGATGCTTCACATTTTTAACTTGCTCTGGGCTCCAAAAATTATGTAGCTTGCCCAAATCTTTCTTTCAATTTAATCAAAAGGAATTGTTTATTACCTATGTCTATCTAGATGCTGAGGCAATAAAGCAGAAGGAAAGTTTAGATCAGGATGCCCATCTTTGAGGAATTTATAATATGATTGGAGAAGCTAGATTTACACACAACCATAGACCAACCCAGCGCCATAATCTAAGGTAAATTATCTGATAACAGTCATAAGCAACAGAACAGGGGAGAGAGAACAGTATTGCTAAAAAGTACTACTTGTTAAAAAAAAAAAAAACAACACCATAAAAGCAAAACAGAATTTGGGCCTCCTGGGAGGGGATGTAGGGGGATGGCCTAACCTACTGTTGGCATATTCTCTGAACCTCTAATAGGAACATAAGGGTGACAGAGCATTTGAATGTGTGGTCTCTTTCTGAATGTCAAGGCTTCATTTTCTGGAGTTCATTCCCTTCTCTACTTCATATTTTAGATTTAGACCTAATACTTTCCACTTCGAACATCTGCTTATACTCCCTAAAGCCCACAGGGCTGTGCCTTACTTCCCAGAAGTCATGGGTCTGTCTGGCACCTGAGTCATGGCTGCAATTAGCTACGTGCACAGCGAGCTGAGCAGCCAGACAATCCCTTTGCCTGGGTGGGAGAGGGACAGCTGTTTGACAAGAAGAGATCATCCAGAACTTGCAGAATGTTTTCTAAGTATTCCTTGGCTCCTGTTAGCCCTGGGCTTTCTAACAGCACCAAGTAAGCCTCTGTTTTGTTTGCTTAGCCATTAAAACACTAAGGTCACTGTCCCTTCACAGTGGGGGAAGGACAGTGCAGAAAAGAATGGCAATTTACTTCCTCAGTCAGTGACAACCAACTTAAGCCTGTTTGAAGAGGTTGACAGGGACATGGACACACACACACACACACACACACACACACACACACACAGCCATATTTCTGTCCCTAAATGCAGTGGATTTCAGGGGCCTAGCAGTGAGATTTTTCCAACATGCTCACACAGAAAACTCAGCCTTTCAGCCCTCACTATCAAGTCCAAAGTAATATTTCCATGTAAGAACAGGTGGGATATATACAAAATATAATGGGGAAACACAGTAGTATATAAACTACGTCTATGAAATTATTTACCTCAATTGTGAAACATATATACACCTCAGCCTGACTGTTCTTTTTTCTCTGACACCATAGTGTAGGAGGAGGGGCCTGGGGAAATGAGCCAAGACAAAAACCAAAACAAGGAAAACCCATGGTGCCATTTTATGGAGAGGGTGGCCCTTGCTGCTTCCACCAATAGTTCACACCTGTGACCATTGGGAGTCTCCAACCATTTACAGTAGAAACACCTGATTAGCACATTTCCTACCGTGAGGGAGGGGGTGGGACTCAAGGTGGCACACACATCTCAGGACCCTACCCTAAAGCCATCCCTTTCCTTCTCAAGAAAGTATATCCAAATACACAAGAGCAAACATGATGCTGTGGTAGGGATTTCCTTGGAAACTGCTTGAATTTATTATTTATTAAGTAGCATTTTAGATAATAGTAGTTACTATGATTACCTACAAACTACTCCCCCCCCCCCAGGACAATGGAACTTGTGGGGGTCACACCGCATGTGAGGACTGTGGATATTCCTGCTGAGGAACCCTCCAGTCTCCACTGGAACCAGAAGAAATAAGATTTTCACCCACTGGTGAAATAATAAATAAGGAAATAAGGCCAGGGAACAAGAAACCAATTCTTCTGAAAATCTGTCTTCCAATTGCAGTAGTAATTAACATTCAAGTAAAATGTTTGGAGATTACAGAAAAGCAAACACACAATCCTAAAATACCTATAATCTCACTACTCAAAAACACTTACCATGATCATTTCCCCTAACCTTTATTCTAAAAATGTTTTAAATATCAAAATGTTAAAAAAATTACAATGACTATATACCTATATATATACCATATATCTACCCTATCACATATTTATCTAATTGGATTCAACAATTAACATTTTGCTATATTTTTTCAGCTTGCTTATAATTATCATTTTAGTTTAGGATCTTCTAGTCTTTTCTTTGCAAATGAATTCCCCCCTTTGCAAATGAATTCCCTCCTTCACCCCCAAAATTGAGATCATAGAGGCTACTGGGTTTTATTCTTTTTGCACATAGCATCTTCATACACGAGCATAAAATTAACCATCATAACTATCTTTAAGTGTACAATTCAGTACTGTTAAGTACATTCACATTGTTGTGCAACCATCACCATCATCCATTTCCAGAACTTTTTCATTTCGCAAAACTGAAACTCACTGAATGTCAACTCCCCATTCCCCTTCCCCCAGTCCCTGATAACTACCATTCCACTTTCATCTTTATGAATTTGATTCATATAAGTGGAATCATACAGTAGTTGTCCTTTTGTGAGTGACTTATTTCACTAAGCATGATATCCCCAAGGTTCATCCATGTTGTAGCATATTGCAGAGTTTCCTAAAGGCAGAACAGTATTACATTGTATGTATAAACCATTTTGTTTGTTCATTCTCCTGTCAATGGACTCTTGGGTTGCTTCTACTTTTTAGCTACTGTGAATAATACTACTATGAACATGGCAGTACACATATTTGTTCAAGACCTGACTTTCAATTCTTTTGGTGGTATACCTAGAAGTGGAATTGCTGGATCATATAGTAAATTGGTTTTTAGTTTTTGGAAGAACTGTCATACTATTTTTTATAGTGGCTGTACCATCTTACATTCCCGCCAACAGTGCACAAGGATTCCAATTCTTACACATTCTCACCAGCATTTATTTTCTGCGTTTTTGTTTGTTTGTTTGTTTTATAGTAAGCATCCTCATGGGGTTGAGTTGGTATCTCATTGTGGTTTTGATTTGCATTTTTTTAATGATTAGTGAGGTTGAGTATCTTTTCATGTGCTTACTGGCCATTTGTGTATCTTCTTTAGAGAAATATCTATTCAAGTCCTTTGACCATTTTTAAATTAAGTTGGTTGTCACTGGTTGAGTTGTAGAAGTTCTTCATTTAACTCCATATTAATCCCTTATCAGGTATATGATTTGGAAATATTTTCTCCAATAGGTTGCTTCATCACTTTGCTGATTATGTCCTTTGATGGACGGAAGTTTGAAATTTTGATGTCGTCCTATTTATCTATTTTCACTTTTGTTGCCTGTATTTTTGTCATAGTTAATAAATCATTGCCAAATCCAATGTCCTGAAGATTTTCCTCTATGAATTTTGTAGTTTTAGCACTTACATGTAGGTCTTTGATCTATTTTGAGTTGATTTTTGTGTAGGGTTTAAGAATTCAACTTTGGCTACTTAGGTTCCCTTCAGATTTCATATGAATTTTAGGATAGGTTTTTCTATTTCTGCAAATAACATCATTGGGATTTTTATAGGGATTGCATTAAATAAATAATACCTTCGAATAATATTGACATCTTAATATTAAGTGTTCCAATCCATGAATACAGTTGCCTTTCCACTTACTTGTGTCTTCTTTAATTTATTTCTGCAATGTTTTGTAGTTTTCAATGTACAAGACTTTTGTCTCCTTGGTTAAGCTTATTTCTAGTATCTTATGCTTTTTATGCTATTGTAAATAGAATTGTTTTCTTAATTTCTTTTTGGAATTGTTTATTGTTAGTATATAGAAATGCAATGGATTTTTGTGTGCTGATTTTGTCTCTTGCAACTTGGCTGAATTTATTTATTAGCTCAATAGTGTGAGTGTGAGTGTGTGTATGTTTAATTTTTAAGGTTTTCTACATATAAGATCATTTTGTCTATGAACAGAGATAGATTTACTACTTCCTGCTGAGTTTGGATGCCTTTTATTTCTTTTGCTGCCTAATTGCTCTGGTTAAGACTTCAAGTACCATGTTAAATGGAAGTGGCAAAAGCAGGCATCCTTATCTTGTTCCTGATCTTAGAGGGAAAGCTTTTTGGTCTTTCACCACTAAGTATGATGTTAGCTTTTCATACATGGTCTTTATAATGTTGAAGTAGTTGAGCCTAGTTTTCAAATCCATTTTTTCAAATTAATGTGTCATCTAGATTCCTCCATGTCATTTTTATACCTAAAATACCATCTTAAAAGTATATTTAATAAATTTTCATTACACAAAGAACCCCAGTTGCAGAGAACCTAGGCAATATCACTATGAAAAGGTAATTGATTAAAAAAATTGCTTTGTCATATAACTTTCCAAAACTGAATCAGGAAGAAATAGAAAATTTGACAGACTGATTACTAGCAATGAAATTGAATCAGTAATCAAAAAACTCTCAACAAACAAAAGTCCAAGACAATACCAGACAGCTTCTCTGGTGAATTTTACTAAACATTTGAAGAAGAGTTAATACCTATTATTCTCAAACTATTCTAAAAAATAGAAAAGGAAGGAGAGCTTCCAAATTCATCCTGAGGCCAGCATTACCCTGATACCAACACCATATAAAGACACCACTAAAAAAGTGAACTACATGCCAATATCTCTGATGAACATAGATGCAAAAATCCTCAACAAAATATTAGCAAACCATATCAAACAATACATTTAAAAAATCACTCACCACAATCAAGTGGGATTTATTCCTGGGAGACAAATGTGGTTCAATATTTGCACATCAATCAATGTGATACATCACATTAACAAAAGAAAGGATAAAAACCATAAGATTATTTCAATAGAAGCAGAAAAACATTTGACAAAGTACAACATCCATTCATGGTAAAAACCTTCAACGAAGTAGGTTTAGAGGGAACATGTCTTAACATAATAAAGGCCGTATATGAAAACCCACAGCTAACATCATACTCAATGGTGAAAAACTGACACCCTTTTGCCTAAGATCAGGAATAAGACAAGGATGTCCACTCTCACCATTTTTAGTGAACATAGTACTGGAAGTCCTACCACAGCAATTAGACAAGAAAAGGAAATAAAAGGCATCCCGATTGGTAAGGAAGAAGTAAACTTCCACTATTTGCAGATGGCATGATACTATATATAGAAAACCCTAAACACTCCACCAAAAAACTATCAGAACTGATAAATTAATTCAGTAAGGTTGCAGGAAACAAAATCAATATATAGAAATCCACTGTATTTCTATACACTAATAATGAAGCAGCAAAAAGAGACATTAAGAAAACAATCCCATTTACAATTGCACCCAAAATAATAACATACCTAGGAATAAGCTTAGCCAAAGAGGTGAAAGACCTGTATTCTGAAAACTATAAAACACTGATGAAAGAAATTGAGGAGGACACAAAAAAATGGAAAGACATTCCATGTTCATGGATTGGAAGAAAAAATATTGTTAAAATATCCATACTACCTGGGACACTTGGGTGGCTCAGTCATTAAGCATTTGCCTTTGGCTCAGGTCATGATCCCAGGGTCCCAGGATTGAGTCCCGCATTGGGCTCCTTGCTCAGCGGAGAGCCTGTTTCTCCTTCTACCTACCACTCCCCCTGCCTATGCTTTCTGTCTCTCCAATAAATAAATAAATAAATAAATAAATAAATAAATAAAATCTTAAAAAAATATATCCATACTACCCAAAGCAATCTACTGGTTTAATGAAATCCCTATCAAAATATCGATAGTGGGGTGCCTGAGTGGCTCAGTCAGTTAAGCATCCAACTCTTGATTTTGGCTCATATCATGATCTCAAGGTTGTGAGATTGGGCTCCACACTGAGGGTGGAGCCTGCTTAATATTCTCTCTCTCCCCCTCCTTCTGTCCCTTCCCACCTATCTGTCTCTCTAAAACAAAAACAAAAACAAAAACAAATACATATATATACAGCACTTTTCACAAAACTATAACAATCCTAAAATCTATATAGAACCACAAAAGTTTCCGAATAGCCGAACAATCTTGAAAAAGAAAAGCAAAGCTGGAGGCATCACAATTCTGGACTTCAAGTTATATTACAAAGCTGTAGTCATCAAGACAGTGTTGTAGTGACACAAAAACAGACACATAGATCAATAGAACAGAATAGAAAATCCAGAAATAAGTACACAATTATATGGTCAATTAAACTTCAACAAAGCAGGACAGAATATCCAAAGGGAAAAAGACAGTCTCTTCAACAAATAGTGTTGGGAAAATTGGGCAGCCACATGCAGAAGAATGAAACTGGACCACTTTCTCACACCATACAGAAACATAAACTCAAAATGAATTAAAGACCCAAATGTGAGACCTGAAGTCATCAAAACCCTAGAAGAGAGCACAAGTATTAACTTCTCTGACATTGGCCATAGAAACATTTTTCTAGATATGTCTCCTGAGACAAGGGAAACACACTACTGGGACTACATCAAAATAATAAAAAGCTTTTGCACAGAGAAGGAAATAATCAACAAATCTACAAGACAACCTACTGAATGGGAGAAGATATTTGAAAATGACATATTCAATGAAAGGTTAGTATCCAAAATATATAAAGAACTTATCAAACTCAACACCCCAAAAACAAAAAACCCAAGTAATAAATGAGCAGAAGACATGAACAGACATTTGTCCAAAGAAGACATTCAGATGGCCAACAGACACATGAAAAGATGCTCAGCATTACTGATCATCAGGGAAATGCAAATCAAAACTACAAGGAGATATCACTTCACACCTGTCAGAATGGCTAAAATCAAAAATGCAAGAAACAAGTGCTGGCGAGGATGTGGAGAAAAAGGACCCCTTGTGTACTATTGGCAGGACGGCAAGTTGGTGCAGCCTATGTGGAAAACAGTATGAGGTTCCTCAAAAAGTTAAAAATAGAACTACTCTCAATCCAGCAATTGCGCTACGTATTTACCCAAAGGATACAAAAAAACAGATTTGAAGGAGTACATGCACCCCAATGTTTATAGCAGTGTTATCAACAATAGCCAAAGTATGGAAAGAGCCCAAATGTCCATCAACTAATGAATGGATAAAGAAGATGTGGTATACACACACGCAATGGAATATTACTCAGCCATCAAAAAGAATGAAATCTTGCCATTTGCAATGTGGATGGAGCTAGAGTGTATTATGCTAGGGAAAATAGTCAGAGAAAGATAAATACCATATGATCTCACTCATATGTGGAACTTAAGAAACAAAACAGATGAACATAGGGGAAGGGGGGAAAGAAAGAGGGAAACAAACCATAAGCAACTCTTAAAGATAGAAAATAGAACTACCCTACGATCCAGCAATCACACTATTGGGTATTCACCCAAAGAATACACAAAGTCACTAATTCAGAAAGATATATGCACCCCTGTGTTAATTGCAGCATTATTTTAAATAGCCAAATTATGGAAGCAGCCCAAGTGTCTATCGCTAGATGAGTGGATAAAGAAGTGATGTATATATACAATGGAATATTACTCAGCCAAAAAAAGAATGCCATTTGCAACAACGTAGAGAGCATACTATTAAGTGAAATAAGTCAGACAGAGAAAGACAAATACCATATGATTTCACTCATGTGGAATTCAAAAAAAAACAAAACATATGAACAAAGTGGAATAAAAAAAGGAGACAAACCAAGAAACAGGTTCTTAACTGTAGAGAACAAATAGATGGTTGCCAGAGGGGAGTTGGATAGAGGGATGGGTGAAATAGGTGAAGGGGATTAAGAGTGCACTTATCACCATGAGCACTGTGTAATACATAGAATTGTTGAATCACTATATTGTACACCTGAAGCTAATACAACATTGTATGTGAACTATACAGGAATTTAAAAAAAAAAAAAAGAGTAATGGCCAAAAAAGAAGTTGCTTTGTACCTTTTCTCTGTAGAGACCACTATGTATATTTTGATGACTATTTGTTTTTATTTGTCTGTTTATACATTTATCTTTGGGCTAAACTATTTTTATTGCAGTATAGACAGAAAAGTGCACGAATGATAAGTGGATGGCTCCATGAATTTTTAAAAACTGAACTCAGCAATATGGTCCCGCCCACACTAGAACTATAACATGACCAGCACCACAGAAGGGCCCCCTGCCCTTCCCACTCATCATCCCCACCAAAGAGAACAAGTAGTCTCGCTTCTCTGACCACAGATTGTTTTGTCTGATTTTGAATTTCATATAAGTAGGATCATACTGACTGCTCTTTGGTGTCTGACTTCTTTGCTCAACCTCGTATTTAGGAGATTCATCCATTTTGTGCTTGGAGGAGTTCATTCATTTTTATTGCATGAAGTATTCCATTATAGGAATGCCCTATAATTTATTTAAATTATGATAAATATATAAATAAATAATAAATGAACTATAAAAAATAAATTTATTTGTGTATTCTATTCTTGGCGGACATGTGAGTTATTTCCTGTCTGGGGTCACTATAAATAGCACAACTCTAACCCTTTTTCATACATGTCTTTTGGTGCACATATATAAGCATTTCAGCTGAATATATACTCAGTGGATATTGCCATAGAGTTTTCCAAAATGGTGGACAAAATTATCCTCCCAGTGTTTGAGCATCCAGTTGCTCCATATACTTGCCAAAACACAGTATAATCAATTTTTGTTGTTGTTGTTTTTAAACTATTCTGGTGAGTATGTGGTAGTGTTTCTTTATGGTTTCAATTTGCATTTTTACCTTTCAGAAGTTTATTGGCCATCTGGATATCCTCTGTTGTGAAGTTCCTATTGGAATCTCTTGCCAATTTCTGAAAATATTGGTTTGTCTTTTCCTTGTCTATTTGTAGGTGGGTTTTTTGTAATATATTCTGTAATATATCTCCCGTTCTAAGACTTCCCTTTTCAGTCTCCTAAATGGGGTCTTCTGATGAACAAAAAGTTCATTTAATGCAGTCTAAATTATCTTTCCCTTTGTATTTCTTAAGACTATCTTCCTATCCCGGGATGCCTGGGTGGCTCAGTTGGTTAAGCGTCTGCCTTCGCCTCAGGTCATGATCACAGGGTCCTGAGATTGAGTCCCGCATCCGGGCTCCTTGCTCAGCAGGGAGCCTGCTTTTCCCTCTACCTGCAGCTTCCTCTCCTTGTGCTCGCACGCTCTCTCTCTCTCTCTCCCCCTCTCTGACAAATGAATAAATAAACAAATAAATAAATAAAATCTTAAAAGAAAAAGAATATTTTCCTATCCCAAGATCATGAAGACATTCTTCTATGCTATCTTCCAGAAGCTCTGTTGTTTTCCTTGTCACTATTTAAGACTTTGATCCACCTAGAATTGATTTGTGTTAAGTTGGGAGGGGGTTCAAAATGTACTTTTATCTCCATATATTATGAAGTTGACCCAGTTACTCTTTCCCCACTGGTAAAGAGTAGCTTTGCCATGCTACTCTATCTAAATCATATATATTTATATATGACATATATAGTATATATGCAGTCATTTCTGGACCCGCTATTCTCTTTCATTGGTCTATTTGTCCGATTGCTATGCTATGCTAAAGTTAGCGCTCTAACTTTATAACTGATCTTGCTATCTGGTGCTGTAAGTCATCCATCTTTATCCTTCAGGGGGAAAGCCCAGTAGAGAATGTCAAGGTCACCTCAACGCATCTACCTTCCCCCTGGGAGTTTGGTCCTCAAGCCCTGACTGCATTACTTTCTCTTTTGATGTCTTCAAATGGCTGTTTTCTAAACAACTGTATCCAGACTTTTTTGTTTCCTTGGTATAAGAGTTGGTCTGATTTGAGCAGCTCAGTCATAGATGGAAGGAAGTTCAACCATTTATTCGTTTTTAAAAAGTTATTTTTATTGTGGTGAAACGCCAATAACGTAAAATCTACAATTTTTATATTTTCAAGTGTACAATTTAGTGACATTAAGTACATTCACAATGTTGTACGGCCATCCACCTTCCAGTTCCAGACATTTCTTATCACTCCAAAATGAAAACTCCTAGAGCCATTTGGCAGTCACTTCTCATTACCTCTCCTTCTAGCCTGGCCATTTATTCTTATCCTGACAACCAATATTAGTGAGGTTTAAAAATTTCTACAGTGCTTCTACTGGGTATTTACCCCAAAGATACAAATGTAGGGATCCAAAGGGGTACGTGCACCCCAATATTTATAGCAGCAATGTCCACAATAGCCAAACTATGGAAAGAGCCAAGATGTCCATTGACAGATGAATAGATAAAGAAGATGTGGTGTATATATATACAATGGAATATTATGCAGCCATCAAAAGGAATGAAATCTTGCCATTTGCAATGACGTGGATGGAACTGGAGGGTATTATGCTGAGCGAAATAAGTCAGTCAGAGAAAGACATGTATCATATGATCTCACTGATATGAGGAATTCTTAATCTCAGGAAACAAAGTGAGTGTTGCTGGAGTGGTGGGGGGTGGGAGGGATGGGGTGGTTGGGTGATAGACTTTGGGGAGGGTATGCGCTATGGCAAGTGCTGTGAATTGTATAAGACTATTGAATCACAGACCTGTACCTCTGAAACAAATAATACATTATATGTTAAAAAAAAAAAAAAAGAAGAAGATAGTAGGAAGGGAAAAATGAAGGAGGGGGGAATCAGAGGGGGAGACAAACCATGAGAGACTATGGACTCTGAGAAACAAATTGAGGGTTCTAGAGGGGAGAGGGGTGGGGGAATGGGTTAGCCTGGTGATGGATATTAAAGAGGGCACATTCTGCATGGAGCATTGGGTGTTATATGCAAACAATGAATCATGGATCACTACATCAAAAACTAATGATGTAATGTATGGTGATTAACATAACATAATAAAATTTTTAAAAATTTCTAAAGTGCTTTATAGACCATTCCTTCATTCTCACTTGAGCTCTTTTGGTTGATCGTGATTCTCTTGTGTGGTGATGCCATATGACAGATGAGAAAAATGGGACTCCGATCTTGATGGTTCCACCTGGAGGCCTCTTACTTGAGGTCCTGAACTGCCCGGTCACAAGCCTTGCACCTTCCCTAGTTTCTTGGCGGAGAGAGCCATTTCCTGTAAGATTTAAAGAGGAAGGCTCTGGAAGTAAGACAGATTTATAAATAATAGTAAAAATATTGGAGCTCATATATAATCACCTTTAAGAAACTGCTAAGTATGCTAAATATAACTCCATAAATAGATGGGACAGAGGTCCTGGAACTCTCCCTGAGTTTACAGGCTACGTTGGAGGCTGAGCTGAGACACAGGCTCAGGTCTCTGAGGGCCAGCCCAAGGTTTCCTGGTGTCATGTGAACTGTGTCGTTTGGTACTCCAGCCCTCTCCTCAGACACGTGCCTCCTCCCTTCCAAACTCAGATCTGCTGAGCTGTCCTAAAATACCAGCCAATAATTAATACCTTACACAAAGACACACTGGAAGCTGGAAAATTTCATGTGGTTGAAAAAGAGCCACTGTATCTCCTTTCCCCCCAGGGGAAAGTGAATAATTGACTATCTGGCTCGCCTTTTTAAACCCCTGCTCTATTTCATGGAACGGAACGTATGGCTGCCAAGGGTCCTTCTCGGATATCACACGTTCTAATACGGTGGAAAAGGATATTCTTTATTCCAGGACCGTTGCCAGCACCTAGCACACTACTTGGCTGTACTGCAGGGAGTGACCGCCTGAGTGACCGTCACACTGTGCCCCCACTCACCGCCCTGGGTCAGCTGACAGGAGCCAGGCCGCCAATCTGTGGCAGCAACCTGTATGAGAGCCCAGGGGCGACCAACTAAACCAACCTAGAGCCTCGGAGGCTGAAGCTGGACACTAGCAACCAAGAGGACCCAGAAGTCACGGCACATGGAGACAGAGAAAGGAAGAGAGCAGCGAACAATTAATTAGCAGCAAAGCCCCAGAAGCGGACACCGAAGGCATCCGAGTCACCAAAATGGTAAAGCCTTGTGACTGTTGAGCTGCCCAGACAACTGTGGGTATAGCAGTCCCTGCGGAAGATCGTCGCCTTCTATCACCTTCTATCCCCTTAGCCTCCTATCCTACTAGTGCCCAGGAGATGGTCAGTGCCCACAATGTACCAGATACTGGGCTACACCCTTTTTAGGCACTACCTTATTTATGACAAGTGGACAAATGGGGATCCTATAACTACCACTTTAATGCCAAGAGGAAAGACTCCGAGGTTATGTAACTTACCCAAATTACAGACCAGTGACACAGAAACCAAACTCTGATCTGCCTGATCTGTCACTTGTTTTTTACAGTTAAGACTGTTTTTCTGGGGACACCTGGGTGGCTCAATCAGTTAAGCCGCTGCCTTCGGCTCAGGTCATGATCTCAGGGACCTGGGATCAAGTGCCTCATCAGGCTCCCTGCTCAGGGGGGAGCCTGTTTCTCCCTCTGTCTGCCGCTCCCCCTGCTTGTGCTTTCTCTCTCTCTGACAAATAAATGAAATCTTAAATAAAAAAAGACTTTTTCTATATCAGTGTATATAAATCCACTCCATTCTTTTCAGTGGCTGTATGTATTCCATTATGTGGATATACCATATTATTTGAGGAAAGACCCACTCCTGTGAATTTAGGTCATGTGTGTTTCTCAAACACTGCTATAATGGATATTTGTATACATACATCTTAATGTATGTGTGTAAATGTATAGGGTTTGTATTCCTCAAACTGAAATGCTAAGTCATAGTGGTCTTCAGTTAAATTTTTTTCATTTTTTAAATTGAGGTGAAATTCACATAACATAAAATTATACATTTTAAAGTGTATACAATTCCATGTCATTTAGTACACTCATACAATGCACAATGCGCAATGATGTGCAACCTCCACTTTTTCTATCTAGTTTCAGAACATTTTCATCCCCCCAGAAACTATATATCCATTAAGTATTGACTTCCCCTCCTCCTCCCAGTCCCTGGCAGCTACCAGTCTGTTTTCTGTATCTATAAATTTGCCTATTCTGGAGATTTCATAGAAATGGAATCACACAATATGTGTTCTTTTGTGTCTGGCTTCCTTCCCTCACATAATGTTTTGGAGGTTCATCCACATCGTAGCACATATTGATACTTCATTCCCTCTCATGGTTGGATAATAGTCCATCATACATATGGACCACAATTTGTTTATCCATTCACCTATCAATGGACATTGGTGTTGTTTCCACCTTTGGCTACTGTCAATAGTATTGCCAGGAACATCTGTGTATAGGTATTTGAGTGCCTCTTTTCGTTCTTTGGGGTATGTACTGAGGAATTGAGTTGCTGGGTCATTGTGGTTAAAATTTTGATAGATGTTGGCAAAGTGTTCTTGAAAACTTGTACCATTGTTCATTCCTGCCAAAAGTAAAGTGGAATGCAGGTCTTCTACAATGTTGCCAACACTGGATATTATCAAAATGTTTAACATTTGCCAGTATGATTAGTGAAAAGTGATACATTACTGAAGTGCAAAATTTCATTTGCTTAATTAGAATGAGGCTGGGCATCTGGGTAACACCGTTAGTTACCCATCCAATATCCATTCTCCTTCTATTTTGTTAACAGGACACTGATTTCGTTTGCAAGGACAGTGTGCCTGGTCCTAGGTAATCAATCATGATTAATCTAAGCTGGAAGATCTCAATTGGAGTATGGGACTGGCCCTTATGGGGCCTTGGGGAACATGAAAGAATTTGAGGTTGCCACCAAGATGGGGAATGGGTGCTATCATTTAGTGTCCATGGGTTGGAATAGTAAGTGCCCCACGATTCAAAGAACAATCCTCTCAACAAAGAATTTTCCATCACCAAACGCAGTTAGTACTTTGTGGAGAAACACAGAAAGCCAATCACCACCAAAGCTTTGATGTGCTGGGAAGGTACTATATTCCCGAGGAAGAGGGAAGCTTCACTTTGGAATCCTCAGATTTTGCCCTCTGTGTCCCTCCTTTTGGCTGGTTCTGATTTGTATCCTTTTGCAGTAAAAAAACTGCAATAATATACACAGTGCTTCCAGTGAATTCTGAGTTTTTCTAGTGAATTATCGAAGTGGTCACTAGAACTCCCAAATCTGTAGCCAGCTTGTCAGAAAAGAGGGTGACCCTGGGGACTCTGAACTTGCAGCTGGTGTCTGAAATGAAGGCAGGTTGTAGAGGGCTATGCCTCTGTGTTTGGCCAACTCCAGAATTGCCATGTAAGGACGACTGATTGATCATTGGCCCACAAGGTTGAACTCAGTCTCCAGCCTCCTTCTCTCCCCAGAGGCTGGGCTGATATCAGATGGCTCAAAGCCCCAACCCTCTATCATATGGTTGGTCTTTCTAGCATGATCAGCCACCATATCAAGTCACCTTGTTAGCTAAACTATCAGATACCATCGGAGGGCCCCGTCATGATAACAAAGACAACCTCACTTAGGAAATTCCAAGGGTTTCGGGGTTGCCTGTTAGAAACTTTTATTAAAGTACAATTAACATGTAGTGTTATATGTGTTTCAGGTATACAATATAATGACTCAACAATTCTATACATTGTTCAGTGCTCATCATGGTAAGGGTGATCGCCATACGTCACCAAACAACGTTATTACCATCT
Source organism: Mirounga leonina (assembly GCF_011800145.1). Lineage (NCBI taxonomy): Eukaryota > Metazoa > Chordata > Mammalia > Carnivora > Phocidae > Mirounga > Mirounga leonina. Next base: position 5,951,974 of record NW_023270709.1, on the reverse strand, counting down.
TATTGACTATATTTCCTATGCTGGACTTTCCATCTCTGTGACATGTTTATTTTGCAACTGGAAGTTTGTATCTTTTAATCCCCTTTATCTATTTTATCCATACCCCATTTTGTTCTCTGTATTTAAGTATCTGGTTTCTTGTTTGTCTCTTTTTTTTTCCTTTGTTTTGTTTCTTAAATTCCACATATGAGTGAAATTATATGGTATTTGTCTTTCTCCATCTAACTTATTTTACTTAGTGTTATACCCTCTAGCTCCATTCACATCATTGCAAATGGCAAGATTTCATTCTTTTTGATGGCTGAATAATATTCCATTATACATGTGTATATATAAATACATTCCATTATATTCCATAATTCCATCATACACACACACACACACACACACCACATCTTTAACCATTCATCTATCAATGGACACTTAGGCTGCTTCTGTATCTTGGCTATTGTAAATAATGCTGCAGTAAACATAGGGATGCATGTATCTTTTTGAATTAGTGTTTCCAGGTTTTTTGGGTAAATACCCAGTAGTGAAATTACTGGATCATATGGTAATTCTATTTTTAATGTTTTGAGGAACCTCCCTACTGTTTTCTAGTTTGCATTCCCACCAACAGTGCATGAGTGTTCCTTTTTTTCCACATCCTTCCAACACTTTGTTCTTATCGACTTGTTAGAGAGCTTTGTATATTAGAGAAAATATCCTTTTTGTCTGGAATGTGTATTGCATGCCCATTTTTTTTTTCTGTAGTACATTGTCATTTGTCTTTTAACTTTCTTTTCAGTGGTTTTACTCTAAATTACTTTTTCCATTTTAATGTGGTCATATTTGTCCATCCCTTCCTTTTTGGCTTTTGTGCTACGTGCCATTCTTAGAAATGCCTTATTTTCTTCAAGGGAGTGAAAATACTAATCTGTGGGGTTAGAAACATTATTTTATGATTTCACTTGCTACACTTAAGCTTGTTGTGTCATAAAAACAAAGTTAAACAGTAGCAGTAGATAGCATTAAAGATTTACCAGGCCTGTTTCCCTCTTCTCCAAGGATCATCTCATTTAATCTTCATCTAGATAGAAAGCAGACATTCATATTATCTTTATTTCAGTGTTGAGGAACTAAGCTTTCAGAGTTTCTGGACCTTATTCAAGGACTTGCACCTTCGGAGGGAATAGCCCAGGCTTGAACCCAGGCAGTTTGAGTACAAAGTCTGTCCCCGTAACCACTCCGCTACAGTGGTAGAATTATAGGAGTCTCCATTAATGTCCCACTTGTATTTCTCCCAGTCTGTCTCTCAATTATAAGCACTGTATGATGTTTCTGGCTTTAGAAAATGGCTTCATTAGATATGTTCTGATTCCAGCAAACTCTGCATTTGATCCCTACCTATGCTTTGCTTATCACCAAACCTACTTTGGAATTTGGGACCTGAACGTTGAATCAATGCAACTTCATGAGGGTAAATGTTCCTCTAGTAGCTTCTGGTTTGGGCTGGTGGTTGTACCAGATGTGTTTTAAGGATGCTCTTAAATAGGATTTGTTTCAATCAGGTGGAGTAAGACATGCAGACGTGAAAATACTTGTCATGAAGAAAGAAGTGTGCTATGCTCACAGATCCCTAGCAACAGACAGCATAGCTACTTGGGGAAGAACTGGGGTTGGTCAGGAGGCAGAGGGGAAATGTGAGCAAGGTCCTTTATTGTGGTTTCTATGAGAGGGCATGGATAAGGAAGGGTACACAGGCTTAGTTAGGATTGGCTAGTTGGGACAATTTCAGTGGACTCTGTGGCACAGGGACTGCCCCCTCGTTGTCTGGTACCCGGACCTGGGGTGATGAGGGCAGCGTGATCACGGCTTGAATGTAAGGGCTCAGTAGAGAAGGAGATGGGGATATGAGCCCTGCATTGGTGGTTTGCATGTGAAATGCACACTGGCAGGTGAGTTGTCTGCTCTCTCAAGGAATGAGCACTGGGTGTTACACGCAGCTAATGAATCGTTGAGCACTGCATCAAAAACTGATGATGTATTATATGTTGGCTAATTGAACATTTAAAAAAAAAAAAAAGGAATTGGCTAACCCTGGGAGGGGGAGTCTATCCAGGCCAGCAAGACCCTGAGAAGTCAGAGCATCGAAAATACAGAGAAAAAAAAATATGAGTAATATAAGACAATTATTGCTTTCTCTGCCCAGTACTTTTCTTGAGGACCGTCTCCCTCTTCTCTGTGTTCTGATGGGAGCAGCAGATGCTATTGTCTCATATGATTGTCTCCAAGGTTTTATTTATTTATTTTAAAATTTTATTAATTTATTTGAAAGAGAGAGCGAGCAAGAGAGAGAGCACAAAGCAGGGCAGAGGGAGAAGGAGAAGCAGGCTCTCCATTGAGCAGAGAGCCCAATGTGGGGCTCGATCCCAGGACCCTGGGATCATGACCCGAGCCAAAGGTAGACGCTTCACTGACTGAGCCACCCAGGAGCCCCTGTCTCCATGGTTTTAGCAATTGCCTAAGGAGTGAGCAGCTTACCTTAGATGGCCAAGTCCATTTTCAGGATTTTTCAAGTAGAGCTAGGACCCACTCCTAAGGAGCTATGGGAGAACATGAGTATACAGTAGGAGAGAATGGAGTCACAATATAGAGAGAAACAGAGAGGGAAGGAAGAGAAGGAAGCCGAGGCATTTGGATCTTGAATCCAGTTCTCCCTGAAGCTGACTCCATCTCTGTCCTTGATTCCAAGAGCCAATAATTTGCTCTTTTGCTGAAATTAATTTGAATTGGATTTTCTTCATTTGCATTTTATCTTAACAGAAGGGAAAATAAATGTGCTTTAATTTACTCTTGGGAAGTTCCATGCTTGCTTTTCAAGGAATGCTTCAACACCTAGGCAGCTCCTCTCAAATAAGGTGGCATGCCGGTGATTTAATAGCTAATAAATTAAATTGCCTCCGAGGTGCCCAGAAAAAAAATTGAGTGAACTTCCAAGGCAGAATAAAAATGGGCAGATTCAATTATGCAGCCATCAAAAGGAATGAGATCTTGCCATTTGCAACGACGTGGATGGAACTGGAGGGTATTATGTTGAGTGAAATAAGTCAAACAGAGAAAGACATGTATCATATGATCTCACTGATATGAGGAATTCTTAATCGCAGGAAATAAACTGAGGGTTGCTGGGGTGGGGGGTGGGGTGGGAGGGATGGGGTGACTGGGTGATAGACACTGGGGAGGGTATGTGCTCTGGTAAGCACTGTGAATTGTGCAAGACTGTTGAATCTCAGATCTGTACCTCTGAAACAAATAATGCAATATATCTTAAGAAAAAAAAAAGAAGAAGAAGGTAGTGGGAGGGGAAGAATGAAGCGGGGGAAATCGGAGGGGGAGACGAACCATGAGAGACGATGGACTCTGAAAAACAAACTGAGGGTTCTAGAGGGGAGGGGGGTGGGAGGATGGGTTAGCCTGGTGGTGGGTATTGAGGGCACATTCTGCATGGAGCACTGGGTGTTATGCACAAACAATGAATCATGGAACACTTCATCTAGAACTAATGATGTAATGTATGGGGATTAACATAAGAATAAAAAAAATAAAATAAAATAAAAAATTTTTAAAAAATGGTCAGATTCAGCTGGGTTTAATCATCTCTGTTTTACAAAGTTAGTGGTAGGGATGAGTCAAGAACTAATACACGCTCGAGGGGGCTGTAGGGCGAGGAGAACGTGGTTTACGAAGCCATCAAGATAGGTTTTAAGAGCGTGACATTGTGGGCAATTAGGCAAATCAATCTCTAGCAGATACCACTCCCTACCTACCCCTCAGAGAAAGGAATATTAATGTGAGGTCATCTCTACTGTCAGTGGATGATGCTTGAAAGGGGGATGGAGTGGAACTGTGCATGGAATACCAGGGATCTTACTGCAGTCAACTAGGAAGATAAGGGGCTCTGTTACCAAAGACACCATCTGAGGCTACCACTGGCTCGTCCTTGCCAATGCTGACAAACCCATGTGTGACTCAGTGTTGGTGCTTATCTTGCTTCTAATCTTGTTTATTTAACTTTTGACTCCTCTTGCACATGCAACTTGAAATGTTCAAGATTTTTTTAAAAATACACATTGTAGGCATTCTTGGCCTGTGTGCAAAAAACATTCACCTCCAAATAGAAAGCACAGTACTGCCCAGCCCCCAGTCGCCTATGCAGAGAAGAGAACCTGGAATGGTTTCACTGTGTTACTAAGGCTGGAGGGCACTCTTGGCAGCGGGTGGTTTGACCGGCTGTGGGGACAGTAACACAACAGAAAACCACCGTCACAAGTCACACCCACACGTGTGTTCTTAGCTCGGTCTTTGGGAGTTGGGGCAGGCTTCCCAGTGGGTATTTTTATTTCTGTACTCACTAATAACAACTGATTTTAAAAGCACAGAGTTGGGAATCCGTCTCCAAATATTTCTGGGTTGAAAAAATATTGTTAGCATTGCCTGGCCCTTTTCCTTTTTTGAATGCCTGACCTCTTCCCGTGTTTTTTTGTTTGTTTGTTTGTTTTTGTTTTTTCACTTGGCTATACCTGTCCTTGGAATACAGTGTGGTGTTGTTCCTATTGCCCTTTTCAACTTGCTTCCTGGAAACCTCCAGAGGGACGGGGGATGGGGGGAGGAGAGGAGACAGATTTTTAGACAATCACCAGGCAAATAAGGATCTCTTTTGATTATTTCCACGTGCATTCAATTTGTGAACAAAACTGACTCTCAGGGGCAGTCGCCTTTGTTATTAATTATTCATTCATTCATCTATCCAGCTACGTGTTCAATAAACATTTATTAAATGCCAATTATGTTTGAATAAGGCATTGTCTTTGTCCTCTTCATGCTCTTGTCTGTGTCCTCCTGAAACTCATGTTCTAATTATGGAGACGGGCCTGTGAGTGAATAGCTGGGGGACAGTATGGTAAGTTTTATGCCTGTCATCTGCCGCTGATTTGAGGTTGTTGAGAAATCCTTCCTCAAGAGGAACGAAACTCAAGGAGCCTCCCCACGTGCCAGGGACTAAATAGAACACACCTGCTAGCTCACTGCGTCTTCTCAATAAGCTTCTGAGACGACGGGTACTGTCAGTGTCCTCATTCCCTCATGGGGAAACTGAGGCTAATGGGTACTAAGTCATTTGCTGGAAATTGCACACGGGGATTAGAACATGGCCAGTCTGATCCCTCAGTGTGTGTTCACTTCTTGCCAGTGTCTTTCTCATCCTTCTAGTAAAAACAAACAACAAAACTCTCTCTTGGCTTGGCCACTGGGACACCACCCTCTCCCCTCATTTTCTTCCCTAATTCTACCCCCAGCCCTGAGGGGACAGTCCCTGTTCCTCAGGGACTTGTCACTGGCCCTCATCTCATTCTACACCTTCCATGGGGTCCATGACTATAACACATGCACGTGCATGCAACGACGTGTGGGCACACAGTGGAAAGATGGGTTGATTCTTATTTAATCTTTTACATTTGCAGAATGTATAAAGAAGGGCACCATTGTGTTTTATAGAGTTTTTAGGCAGAATAAAATCTAATCCACACTAAAGGTTCTAGACATAATATGAACAGGGTGGTCTGGCATTATTATACATTGGAAATGCCCACATTCAAAGGAAAAGGACATCCGTTTCATGGCTGTCAGGCTAAGTGATGTCCTGTCAAGGGAGAAGGTGCCTTGGCCTGAGTCGGGGCAGGCAACTAGAACTAGCTGAGGAAGTATCCATCACGGGCACACGGCCAACATACCAGACAGCTGCCTGCTTCTCCGGCATCCAGCTGTTGGCAAAGGATCACCACATCACAGCTGATGTCCTGTTTTGGATTTAGTGATGTAAGTATGAGGTCTCCCTTCCTAAAGAGAAAGGAGCATTTTTTTTTTTTAAAAAGCATTTTTTCTATCTTTCTATAAACTCTGCAGCACCCCAAATCACATTGAAATACACATATGTGAAATGACTGGACAACCCACTTGCCTCTTGTAAAATTTCTCATAGCTTCTCATTTCACACTCCTCAGGGTACTTGGCTGGGTTTTTCCAACAAGAAGGAAGCCAGGGTCCTACCGGGCAGCCCTGGGGACAGGGGATGGGTTGTCATGTTGGATAACTGGGAACGTTATAGGTACCTGACAACCAACCCCAGGTGGCCCAGACCAGATGCGCCCAGGGTGCCTTCTGGCCCCCTCTTCCTACCTGTCTCCCTCTGTGTGGAAAACTTCGATTTGCCCCTCACATTCCAGAACTTTACTCTAGCTTCAGAAATTCCCTCCTTTGCTTATCATGCCAACACTGATGATGAGTCCACTAAGAGTAGGCAATTCTTCCATGAGAAACCATTCTTTTCCCTAGGTGGGCCTGGGGGCTTTCACTGTTGAGAGCTTTTTAGTATAACTCTCAGCAAGTGTCCACTGAACTAAAGTGAAGGGGAATTTCTGAGAACTTTGTCAGGGCCCATGTGGGAGCTCTGGTCCTTCTTCTGTCCAGGGGCATTGAGGGTGGGAGTCGGGTTACTTGGAAAGACTGGGAGAGTTGTCAGGCTGGGCAGGTGGAGGTGGCCCCAGGATGGGAAGAGGCAGGGCAGCCTGGTCTCCACACCAACATGGCGCTGGTGGAGTTTGGATCAGACCAGCAAGACAGAAGGCAAGATTCAACATCCCAGTGTCCAGGGACCACCGCTCTGTCCCCTTGCCCTCCAGGCTCCTGTTTCTGTCTCTAGTTTTTCTGGAAGATAGCAAGGTAGAGGTAGCGTGGGTGGGTGGGCGGGAAGGGGCTGGGGAGAGAAAGGAGCATCATCATTGCTTGCTGGAGGCTGGGCTTCCATTGTAGGGCTGCAGAGAAAACCCTGGTTGCCCAGTTACAACGGAATTTCAGATACACAGCAAAACAATCGTGTAAGTAGGTCTCAAATTCTGCCTGTATTCTTACTTGCTAAATCTGGCAACACTATCTTGTCATCCTGTTCTCTGCACCTTTAATCAGGATGACTCCTCCCCCTGTCACAGCTTCCAGGTTGTGACTCCCACCCACCTCCCCACCCCCCGCCAAGAATTTAGGGGACCGACAGTCAGCTTGGCTCACATAGGCAATCTCAGCGCACCTTGAACAAGTCAGAGACTCCTCCACCATCAGAGCCCAGCCCCCGTGGCTCTCCCTGGGTGATGATTTAAACAATTTAAGCACTGCTTTGCGAGCATGGGTTGCGAAACTCCTGCAGGCTCCTGCCTGGGAGAGTGGTTTCAGTGAGCGCCTCTGGAATTCTAACAGCACGTGAGTCACCTGGGGGAACTGGTTAGGATGCAGATTCTGAGTCAGCAGGTCTGGGGTGGGGCCTGAGACTCTGCATTTCCTAACACGCTCCCCGGGGATGTCCAATGCAGCTGGTTAGAAATCGAGATACAATTTAGATTTGAGGTAGGACAAGGACTCATCCCAAACAGCTTCAGTGCATGTGAGGCTCCTGTTATGGGCTCAGTGGTGTCTCCAGCCCCACCAAATGTATATGCTGAAGTCCTAAGAGACTTTTGAGACACACACAGAGGGAAGAGCATGTGAAGACAAAGGGAGAAGGCCATCTGCAAGCCAAAAGGAACCAGCCTGGCCGACACCTTGATCTTGGACTTCCAGCTCCAGAACTGAGAGGAAATATATGCTTGTTGGTTAAGCCCATGGAACTTTGTTACAGCTGCCTTAGCGGACTAATACATGCTCCTTAGTGGGAGCACTGGGGCAGAGCCACCCAACGGGATCCAAAGAACCTTGAAATTAAAGGAAGAAGTAGCCCTTCCAGGAGCCAGCAGCTTGTCATTGATAGCCAAGCAGAACAGTCATTCTCAAAAAGGTTTCACTTGCAGGGCGCCTGGGTGGCTCAGTCAGTTGGGCGTCTGCCTTCCGCTCCGGTCATGATCCTGGAGTTCCTGATGGAGCCCGGCATCAGACTCCATGCTCAGCGGGGAGTCTGCTTCTCTCTCTGCCTCTCGCCCCGCTTGTGCTCTCTCTCTGTCTCTCAAATAAATAAATAAACAAATAATCTTTAAAAAAAAAAAAAAAAGGTTTCATTTGTATCCCAGAATGTAGATCCTGGAGAAATGTGATGCTTACCTCTCCTTCAGCCGTCTCATAGCTCACGGCATCGTCACAACCCCCTGGGTGGAACACTGATCAAGGGCTTTAATCCCCATAATCCAGACGAATAAACTGAGTCACATGTGGGCAGGCTGTCTTCAGAGGCCACAAATTACGGCAAAAAAGAAGAAAGGGGAAGAGGAGGAAGAAGAACTCAATTTTTCTCTAACGATTTCTACTTTTCCAAAAATGAAGCATCAATTCAGGATTAATTCAAAGAAATCATTTTCCTGGTCAGCTGGGTTTGCACTCTCCCCTTTCTCTTTGGGGCTGGGTGACATTTGGGGGGCTTTATAGATCACTGAGGCATCAGTGGGGGTTCTGTTGTTGCCATCTGTCCACTGTGGTGGCCATCGAGCTCCCCACACCCCGCCTGACTGCAGGCATCCTCTGCTGCTGGCATCTCGGAAACACTCATGCTCCACACCTGGGGTCCAGGCCCTGGCTCTCACAGGAGGCGCCACTTCCCCGCACCCTGACCTCGACGCTCTTCCAGGTCCCCCAGGTGTTCCTCACCTACTCCTGAGCCATTCACCAGGGGCCACTTTGGATGCCCTCCCATTTAGTCTGAGCCCACAGAATGCTCTGGGCTATCAGGTCCTCCACAGGAGGCTGGGGCATCTGCTAGGCCTGCAGCCTCCCCAGGCTTCACCCAGAAAGCGAGGCATAACCTTCTCTGCTCTGGAGTCCTCTAATCCCCTGTCCTGGGCCCTGGGCACAGGGGGACAGGGAGCAAGGCCCCCGCCCCAGACCAGCACTCTCGACTAGCTCTAAAACCACCACAGATTCTCCCTGCCACCTGTCCTCACCCACCCAGCCAGGGAACTTAGCACCCAGTTGGGGGTGGGGTGGGCTGGGGTGGGGGTCTCTGTCTCCATAGCTAATCTTCCCAAGTCATTTGGGCATTAAATTCATGCCCTTGGCCCTTCTGAGTCTGGGCTTTTGAAAAGAAAGAAACCTTTAGGCTCTTGAAACTCAAAAAGTTGTTTTGTGGGTTTTTTTCCTGAAATGAGTGCCTCTATGATAGGTTTTGGTTTTTTTTAAAGATTTTATTTATTTATATGACAGAGAGAGACAGCGAGAACAGGAACACAAGCAGGGGGAGTGGGAGAGGGGGAAGCAGGCTTCCCGCTGAGCAGGGAGCCCGATGCGGGACTCGATCCCAGGACCCTGGGATCATGACCTGAGCCGAAGGCAGACGCTTAACGACTGAGCCACCCAGGCGCCCCTCTATGATAGGTTTTTAAAAAGTCTCCCTTGAAATTCAAACGCTGAATATTGACTCCCAGTGTTGCTTTTGCTGCCCTCTAGTCACAACCCCACTGCAGGTGCAGAGGACAGGGTCAGGGCTGTCTGAGTGGGAAGGAAAAGGCAGAGGGCAGAATCATCATAAGGGAAAAACAAGTTTTAAAACTACTGAACACGACCCATGAAATGGCTTTCCAAACATTCAAACCTTTTTATTTTCCTGTGATTCCAGGGCACAATCTACCCAGCAGCAGGCACTGGGGTCCCTGAATTGCTGGTCACAAGAGCCAGGAGGCGGAAGCAAGCAAGGGTCCATCAACAAATGAATGGATACACAAGATGCGGTGTCTACAGACCATGGAATGTGACTCAGCCTTAACAAGGAAGGGGCTTCCGACACAGGCTACAATGTGGATGAAGCTTCAAGACATGGCGCTCTGTGAAATAAGCCAGTTGGGGAAGGACAAAGACCGCATGATTCCACTTCTGTGAGGTCCCTAGCGTGGTCACATTCACAGGGACAGAAAGTAGCCTGGGGGCTGCCGGTGGCTGGGGGAGGAAGGACGAGCCAGGGTTTCGTGGGTGCAGAGTTTCCCTTCTGCAAAGCGAGAAGCTCTCTGACGTCCATGACAGGTGCCCAACGATGTGAACGTACTTAATGCCACCGAAGTGCGCACCGTCATGGTAAACATGGTTCCAGGGCTGAACTGTGTGTTTCACCACAATTTCAAAAATGACAAAACAAAAGAATCTTCGTAAGAAAAAGAAACACAGATTCCTGTTCGAGCCTGGGTCTCCTACCTCTTGGTGGTGAGGACAAAGAGCCCTCACGTTTCATAAATTCCCCAGGGGATTGTTGAGAACCAGTTTTTGGGTTTTTTTTTTAATTAAAAGTACGTGTGTGAGGTGCGGTAGTGGGAAGGGGGTGGGGGCGTGCTCCGAGCCAGAGGACTAAGGCAGGGGAGGCAGGTGGCAATCCCTGGAGGTGCCATCCGGGTGGGCAGCGCTATCTGCAGCTGCTAGAACTAAGTCAGCCCTGCGGCCTTTTGCCACATGGTGTTTAACCTTGAAAATCAGGTCCAGCATCTTGATTTCATAGAGTTCTTCAAAGGGGTGGAGACGCCCACCTCACTGTGGAGGAAATACTCCAAATCATGGGGTTTTAAATCTAAGCTGTCTTCAAGGCAGCTCCACGTATTCATTTCCTGTCTGTTTTTAACTCAGACCCAGGAGATACAAAATTGGAAAAGGAATCCTGCCACAAAACACAGCCTTGTCTGCGTCAGGATTGTAAAATACCACCATGCTTTCTGCAGTTCCACCCATAGGCAGCTCCAGCCTCTTCTTCCAATGCTGGATGCATAGAGTGCCTGATAACATAGGCTTTCTTCCTGCCCCCTGCTCTGCTGTGAAAACCACCTCCTTCTTCCCTGTGTCATTCTTGGAAGTTGACTAGAAACTGACCTTACCCTCATTTGGAGGGGAGCTGTGCTGTGGTTTGGCCATTTGAATGGTCAGAACTTTAAAGAGTTACAGCATTGAAAGTAAGAGCGATTTTGTCCAATGCTCTGACAACGAGATGCCGAATCTGCATGGAAACAATCATCCCAGATGAATCTGAACTTGAAGAACCACCCTACAGATGAGAACATCTGACTGCATCCCTGTGGGAAGAATGCTAACCAACACCTGGCATTTACGTGTTTGTACATTCCATACTCCAGCTGTTCCCAAACCACAGCCTGGAAGTCACACCCCACAGGGGGCATCACCTTCTTCTATAGCTGAGGAGACAGACAGAAGATTGTGCAAAAGTTTTGCCTCTGAGCATCTGCAATTTGAGGTGTTGAACTTGATGTCTTTTGTTCCCTTTCCAAAAACCGGGTGGCCTGTCTCCTTTCTAAACAGAATTCCACTTGGTTCAGATGTCTGGTGGCCTCCCCACAGAGAAGTTGGAGGCAGGGGAGGATACCACACAGGTGAAGCTGGTCGTTGTGATTGGGGGGGTCCCTTGCTTGAAACAGACCACTTGTGATGGTGGGTGCGACCCAACCTGAAGAAATCATTCATAGTCTCGGCAGGGGCAAGGTCTTCTTAGAATTAGCCAACTGTGCTGGAGGGGGGGGTCCTGTTGGAATAAACCAATCTTGGGAACCATTGCTCTTGGATCTCTGGCTCCAGGCTGGCTGATGAGAGAGGAGGGGGAGGGCTGGCGAGTGGCTTCTGGAAAACCATCTTGAGTCTTCAAGAAAGACTCAGGTAGCCAACAAGGTCATGTAGCGCTGCTGGACCTTTGTGGGGCGTGCTTATGGTGCTTGAAATGACAGCAGCCGTCCTCCAACCCCGAAGGCACCACCTTGAGAACAAAGCTGGACCCACGGAGGGACCAGTTGGAATGTGCTCTCCAGGCCCTTCATGGTGGCTTTGAACTGCTGGAAATCACCAAGCCTGGAAATCTCCTACCTCCGGGCTTCTTGTGGTGGGAAGCAATAAAATGCTCCTGCTATTTCAGGTGAGGCTGGGCTGGGCACATCTGACTGGAATCATTTCTACATGAAGAGTTGGCAGAACAAATAACTAAACTGTTACCATGCTGTAACAAACAGATGCTTTATGGAGAGGAGAGGAAAGATTGCATGAATATCAGGATAGAACAAGAGACATGGGAGCAACTTGCCACTCAAGGTGGGAGGCTTTGGGTTATGCTTGGGGTTGTACCTGCCCCCATCTACTTCTTCTGGGTGCCCAGCCTGTGCAGGAGGATATGGGGTTTTTTAAAAAAAATTCTTTACTTAATTGTGATAAAATAGACATAGCATGAAATTTACCATTTAAGCCATTTTTAAGTGTTCGTGCGGTGGCATTCACACTGTTGTGCAACCATCACCACCATCCACCCATGGAACTCATCTTCCCAAACAAAAACTCTGTCCCCATTAAACACTAACTCCCCTCCCCTAGCCTCTGAGAACCATCATTCTACTTTCTGTTTCTATGAATTTGACTACTCTAGATACTTCATATAAGTGTAATCATCCAGTATTTTTCCTTCTGTGACTGGCTTGGGTCACTGAGCATAACGTCCTCAAGGCTCATCCATGCTGAAGACTGTGTCAGACTTTCCTTCCTTTTTAAGGCTGACTAGTATCCCATTGTATGTAGAGACCACATTAGCCATTCATCCGTTGATGACACTCGGGTTACTTCCACCTTTTGGCTATGGTAAATAATGCCGCCATGAATGTGGGTGTACAAATACCTGTTCTAGTGTCTACTTCCAATCTTTGGAGGTATATACCCAAAAATAGAATTACTAGATCATATAGTAATTCTCTGCTTAATTTTTTCAGGAGCTCCTATATAGTTTTCCATAGAGGCTGCACCATTTCACATTCCCACCAAAGTGCACCAGCTTCCAATTTCTCCTCAAGAGGAAATGTGTGGCAAAGCACTGGATCAAGGCAAGAAGAACATCCATTTAGGAAAAGGCGTCATCACAGCCTGTTCACATTTGAGAACAAAACAGTGGCCTACATACTATTATTTTTAAAAATTTCTACATATAATTTCAATAAATCCCATGGTGTGTGGGGAAATGACATATGTGTATTAAAGTTTAATTGTGACAGAGGCAGAATTCTCTACCTAAATATGGATTTAGGAATTTAAGTTTTAAAGGGGGACTGGGTGACATGCAGCCATTTCTCATGGGTCTTGGAGCTGTGTGGAGGTGTGTCTCAAGTGGGAGGTGGTGATCAAAGAAGGAAAAGCTGTCAGTGAAGGTGAGGGCTGAAGGGGTGACGGCATGTAAGATGGGAAGAAGGAGTCACAGGGAACCCCAAACATAGGTCAACTCGAGGCAGATTCACAAGGAAAAAAAAAAAGAAATAAAGTGCCCAGGAGGACTGAGTGAGATCTCTAAGAGAGGGCTGGAGATATTTTCATGTGTAGAGACCAGGAAATCCCATGATTTAGGGAATGGGGCAGGCTCTATTTTATCTGGTAATCCTGGTAGAGCCTTGAGTCACATTTTTCAAACTGTGGGTTTTGACCCATTAGTGGCTCATGAAATTGGGTTAGTAGGTTGTGGGCAGCCTTAAATAAAGACTGGAAGGTGGGCAAAATAGAACAGAAAATATCAGGACACATGGCACTTTGTTGTGTGTGTGTGTGCGTGTGTGCGTGCATGTGCACACTTGTGTATACTGTATTCCAATGCATGACATCTTTCTTACAATGGCTGTGGTTCAGAAAGTCAGAAAGCTGCTGATCTGGGGTCCGAGAGTGCTGCATTCTCTGAGGCTTGGAGGAGCTAAGGAAAGTTCCTTTTGGTCTGAGGTCAGGAGCCACATAGGATGGAAAAGGCTGCAGGAACCACGTATCCTCTGATCGGGATGTCAAGTGGTGCTTAGGGTCTGGACCTTTTCTTATCTGTGTAGAAGTTCCTCTCGGAATGTTTGCATTGCTGGGATTTGTTTATGCACTTAGACTTCTGTGAAAACAGACAACAGTAAAACTAACAAGACCATGAACATGGAATGTGCCCAACCTGGAGAGTGCCTCATTCTTCGGAATTCATGTCAATGAGAAATTATGAAACCCAATTAGAGACCCAGTGGCTTTAGTCAGGAAGGTAGGACATGGGAAGAGGCTTGGATTAATCATGGCTATAGCAGGAAGGAGCTCTGGAAGACTTCAGTGTTCCTTTTTGTGCCTAAGGTCTCCTGCTGGCCGTCATATTCGAATTTTCACTTCATTGAGAGCACGCTGGATAGACAGACTTCCTTACCTCTTGCCAGAAGAAGCCTCCCTCTGTCTTGTGGTGGTAGAAAAATAACTATATTTGGGGTGCCTGGGTGGTTCAGTCAGTTAAGCGCGTCTGCCTTTGGTTCAGGTCATGACCCCAGGGTCCTGGGATCAAGCTCCACATGGGGCTCCCTGCTCAGCAGGGAGTCTGCTTCTCCCTCTGCCTCTGCCGCTCCCTCTGCTTGTGCTCTCTCTCTCTCCCTCTCTCTCTCTCATAAATAAATAAAATCCTGAATGAAAGAAAGAAGAAAGAAAGAAAGAAAGAAAGAAAGAAAGAAAGAAAGAAAGAAAGAAAGAAAGAAAGAGAAGGAGAGAAAGAGAGAAAGAAGGAAGAAAGAAAGAAAGAAGAAAGAAAGAGAAAGAAAGAAAGAAAGAAAGAAAGAAAGAAAGAAAGAAGAAAGAAAGAAAGAAAGAAAGAAAGAAAGAAAGAAAGAAAGAAAGAAAGAAAGAAAGAAAGAAAAGAAAGAAAAGAAAGAAAGAAAGAGGCAGACATATATAGTTGGACTTCAAGGGAAAGAGTTCCCAGACAAAGGGGGGAGTGAGATGATGCGCAGAGACAAAATAATACATACTCACTAAAATGTGAACCAGGCTTTCAGAAGATGCTGTTCAAAGAGGACATGGTCACCTGAGCTCTGATGCTTAGTGAGCACAAGCAGACAGGATTCAGGGCTGGGACATGGAAAGGGGTTGGTTTTGAGTAGCACAGAGATGACGAGTTGAAAAGTGTCTCCATATTTTTTCTCTCCTATTCACCTAATGCGTACCGAATGAGCAACCTCCACTTCATTGCCCTGGACTCCTTCCTCCTCCTCCCTACTCTTCCCAGTCAGACAATAAAATCAATGCTGTGCTGGAACTTGACCAGCACTTTATCTTTCTAGTACTCTCTTGTATTGACTTTCTGGTTATGTTTTGACACCAAAACTGTGATAGTGGCAGGGCTAGCTTTCTCCTGATATAAACTCTGATTTTTAAATTAGAGAAGTGGGGACACTGGAGCATCCTGTAATGGAGAGAACACAAACTTCACATTTAGATACAGCACTATTATTTACCGATCAATGGCAACAAGTTCAATATTCTGCCTAATATTCTGTTAGGGGGCTAAATTATGCCCCCCCCCCCCCAGAATTCATATGTTGAATGAATTCTGTCTCCAGTACCTCAGAGGTAACTGAATTTGGAGATAAGTCTTTAATGAGGTGCTTATGGTTAAAGGAAGTCATATGGTGAACCCTAATCCAGTCTGACTGGAGTCCTCATAAGAAGAGATCAGGACACATGTACCCACAGGGAAGACCGTGTGAGGACACAGGGAGAAGGTGGCATCTACAAGCCTCAGAAGGAACCAGCTCTACTCCCCCCTTGATCTTGGACTTCCAGCTTCCAGAACTGTGAGGAAATAAATTTCTGTGGTTTAGGCCACCCCATTTGGGGTACTTATTACGGCAGAACTAACAGACTAATATACTCCCTCATACAATTGTAGTGAGAATTAAAATAATATCTGGGAAATAACCTAGCACTGTGCCCATCATGAAAGATGCCCATCATATAAATTTACTTCTCGTTCTTTCTTTTTATTGTCCCAGTTTCCCCTTCCCCTATATTCTCATCAGTTTGGCCGTGAGCTAGAGGCTCAAAGTGAAAGGCCTGGAATCCCCAGCAGCCCATCGATGGCAAGTCAGCCAAACCCAGCTCCCCATCTCCACCCCATCTGCATCTTCCACTCCCACCCCCGATGGTGTTGTGTTGGCAGAATTATTCTCTACACCCCCTCCGTACATCTGCTTCTACTCTAGAGGTGTCAGATATATTTCCAAAGTGAATAATCCACAGATATCTAATCTGGTTCCAGGTTTTGGGAGGAACATTTTGGCTAGGAGAAAGCCCTGTGTCTCTGCAGCCCAGATTACTACAAGGACACCAACCACCTGGAAGCGAGCCAGGACAGGGTTGCCGCAGGCCCTGCTGAACCTGAAGAGCAGGCCCGGGCTCCCCAACCTCTGGACTAGCTTTTCTAGTTGTACGCGGTTGTGTTTATTTCCTTTTTACTCTGCCTGGGCTTTCCATATCATGGTCCTAAATGTTCCTCGGCCTTGAATTAGCTGCATAGGGAGTTTAAAGAAGGGATCCTGTCTTCGTGCTGGAGATACCACTATAGATATCCCAGAAATGTGGGAATATCACACAAGCACCACCTCCACTCATGGTGGATAGCACTGTTGTCCTGGCCTCTGCCCAGCCTTGGGGTTCTAACCCCAGCGCAGCCCCTGCCTCTTGGCCCCAGGGAGTCACTAAGAATCAGTAGGACAAGCCCACTTTCCTCCTGTGACTGATGGGGACGAACACCCTACCAGCTGGGAGCAATCTGGTGGCAGCCGTGGCATACGTTTGCCCCTTGCCACAGGGCACAGAGATTGAGTTTACTGAGGACAGCCTCCATTTCCCTACAGTGTAGCAGAGATGATCGCTGGATGGTCTGGCCCTGGCCCTTGGTTCTGGCCCACACTGCCTGAGATGATGTTTGTCTGAGACATTTCCTGTAGGGATGGGGGAGTCTTCCCATTTTCTACTCACTGCTTCATGGGGGCAAACATGTGAGACTGGGCACGGTGCATGGAATTTGACCTGGAAGTGAGCATGTATGCTTCCCAATGGAAATGTTTCACAGATCTGGTAGTTCTTACAGAGATGGACATTGAAAATGCTGGGAATGAGCTGACATACCTTAAAATTATTGCCAGCCTTAACACAGGTATTTATCACATGCCAAATCACAGTTTCTCAACCATGAGGGGGGTGACCTCCCACACACAACACACCTGTGCCACCAGGCAAGAGGGCGGGAGGGGGCCTGGGTCACTCAGTCTCAGGTGACAGAATACCTGCACCTGGAGGGCAGGCAGGCACGGAGCCTGGATCTCTGGAAGAGCCAAGAGGGTCTAAAAGCCCTATAGCCATGGCAAAAGAGAGCTTCTTGACTGAACACATCAATGCTTCCCTGCCCTCTTGGTTCCAGTGCAACATGGGTGCCTCCGTGGAAGCCAAAGGTCCAGGGAGATGTGGTCTCTGGCCGTGTGAGCACTTGTTTCTCCTGCTTTTCATTGCTGTAGGTGAGTGGAAAAGGTGTGTTCTTCACCTACACTAAAGGACCATATATTCTTCACCTGGTCTGTTAGCGTATCTCCATCAACTGGAGCACCACCTTCTTCAGCAGAAGTGGCCCTAATGTCTGTATCACAGAGTATGTAAGGGGTCAACATGGAAAACTCAGTTAACTGGCTGCAGAATTCCAATTTATCCCAATGAGATGTCAGAATTCCTTATGGACTGGTGTCTTCCAAAGCTCTTCCACTGGACTGCCCCTTGTCCTGTCTCAGAACTAGGTTACAGAAGGAGTTTCTAGGGTCTTCCCCAAAGCAGTCCTTTGAAGGTGTCCCTCCAAACCCCCTCCCACATTAGCCTTCCTCCTTCCTCTTCCAGAACGTGATGGGCAGGAATACTCAAGATCTCCCCATGTGACGGAACACCCAAGTCAGTTTCTCTCTTAACTCACTGAAAGCTTCAAAACCATGACACATGCCTGAGGTATTGACTCCAAGTTTACAAGGCCCCTGACTGTTAGAAATTTTTGACAGGTTTGGTTAGAGCTCTCTGTGCATAATAATGAGAACGCTGTCAGGCTAAATGCCATTCTGACATTTGAAAGAAGAATCTCATGTAATTTTTGGTTGTTTAAGGGCAAGAAGCCTGGAACTCTGTCTTGTTAAAATGACAAGGAGCAACAAGCAAGTTTTCTCTTCTCTTCTTCCTTAACAAGTAGGGACTAATAGGGAACTTGCTATATAATGAACTTACCATGTAAGAGAACTGTTTGTGTGGAAAAGAAACACTTCAGTAAGGTGCATTTCTGCTCATTGTTACCACACAGTTAATATGTGTATGAGCAGGACTTTGCCACAGGCTCCATCAGATGAGCTAATGGTCATGGTCCCTGATTTTCGGGATTGCAAAACCTAAGGAAAATATGTGGGCTAGAGCAAATTACAAGGTATGCCTTTAGGGGTGCAATCCTGTTGTATGTAGCATCACCCACAACGCATCAATAGCTTCTACATTAACATTGTAATCTCAGAGTCAAATAGAGAGGATCGATAGCAAGGAGTTAGTATCAAGGAGATAGCTATCACTGGATTAAAGCCTGCATCCAGGTATCATCCCAAACCCAGCCACTTCCCCACTCACACTCTTCCCTTGCAGACCAGGGACCAGAGTGGGCCAGGACCTCTTCCTGAAGTTCCCTGAGGCTAGGAGAGCTGTTTTTTGTTGTTGTTGTTGTTTTCCTTCAGTCCCTTAGAGTCGCATCTTTTGCTGTACAAAAGCTCCTGCTGGTTTGGGTTAATCTGAGTGATTTGGGGATTTGCTCATGACAATCGGCACTGCTGTTGGCTTCACTCCTATCTATACACCTTACAATGAGCCTACAGCTTGGGAGAATTTATACTGAAGGAACCCTTCCCCAGAATGCCCTTCTCTTGCCAACATTACTCAAAACATTGGATCTATTTAGAAAAGGAGGTCTTATTTAAGCCCACTTAACCAGCCAGGAGATCCCTGTTTTAATATGAAGTGTTTGTTTTAGATGAAGATTTTTCAGTCTTGGCAGTACTGACATTTTGGGCTGGATCATCTTTTGTTGTGGGATCTGTCCAGTGCAGGGTAGGACATTTAGCACCATCCCTGGCCTCTGCCCACTAGATGCAGGGAGCACTTATCTTCTAAGTTGTGACAATCAAAAATGTCTCCAGACATTGACAGACATTCCTGGGGTGGAAGTGGGGTTGCAAAATTGCCCTCAGTTGAGAATCACTGTTTAGATATACTATAGATTAAAATTTTTATCCTAACACCCTACCTCCCAGCAATTGCACTACTAGGTATTTATCCAAAGGATACAAACAGTGATTTGAAGGGGCACATGCACCCCAATGTTTATAGCAGCAATGTCCACAATAGCCAAAATATGGAAGGAGCCCAGATGTCCATAGACAGACGAATGGATAAAGAAGATGTGGTGTGTATATACATATGGCATATGTGTGTGTGTGTGTGTATATATATATATATATATATAATATGTAATATATATATTACATATATATGTGGTGTGTGTGTGTATATATATATAGTGGAATACTACTCAGCCATCAAAAAGAATGAAATCTTGCCATTTGCAATGATGTGGCTAAAACTGGAGTGTATTATGCTAAGTGAAATAAGTCAAAGAAAGACAAATACCATATTATTTCACTCATATGTGGAATTTAAGGAACAAAACAGCTGAAAATGGGGGAAGGGAAGGAAAAATAAAATAAAGATATAAGGAAGGTAAACCATAAGAGACTCTTAAATATAGGAAGCAAACTGAGGGTTGCTGGAGGGGAGGTGGGTGGGGGGATGGGGTAACTGGGTGATGGGCATTAAGGTGGACACTTGATGTAATGAGCACTGAGTATTATATGCAACTCATGAGTCACTAAATTCTACCCCTGAAACTAATATTACACTATATGTGAACTAACTTGAATTTAAATAAAATCTTGAAAGGAAAAAAATTTATTCTAACAATAATAATTCCACCCAGAAGGACCCACAATTAATATCATTAGTGTTATAAAATAAGCACAGAAAGTAGATGGGTTCTAAAAAAAAGTTTCAGCATTCCATACCCAAGCCTCCCATCCCCAAAACCTTTGGAGGGAACATTATTAAAATTCAGGGTAGTTCATAGGATAGCTGTGGAATGGAGGTAAATGTAATGAAAAGATGAGCCCACAGGAGCTACCGGAGCATTGGGTTACAAGTCTGGGGACCTATGTCCTTGACATAGGAGGAGTGTGACAGTGTAGCTCACCATGTTTCTTCTGCTGTGATCCATGTTGACAGTGGAGACAACCCCACTGACATACCCCAACTTTGATGGAATTGGCAATTCAACCTTCCAGTTTGAGGGCTATTTCTAGTTTGTAGTTCAAGTTCCTATTTCTTGTAACTGGTTAAGAATTACAGTGTATTTTAACAGTCTGGGTGAGAACTGCTGAAGTATATAACCTTTACTATTTCTTCTAGCTCTAAAATTCTGGAGTCACCAAAGTGTCTTATTCTGTCCAGTTTGCTGGTCAGCCAATACAAGAATGACATCCTTTATCCCTGATTTCCAATCCCATTACTAACCAGTAAGCAACTCACTCTCCAAATTTCCCCTTCATAAAATCTACTATTATAATTCATCACTCCAGCCCATGGGTAATGAATTCAATCCAGCCATTATGCTTTCCTGTCAATGAGTCATCTATTTTCTTTTGTTGTTGGTTGTTGTGAGACTACAGCATAATTTATGGGCGGATAAGTATTTGGCATCTTTCTTTGTCAAAAGATACTTTAAAGCCCCAGTGCTTCATGGGATTATCTGACCCTTTTCCCACCCTCATTTCTAGAAATTATCAGGTTTGGTATAAGTCCTTCCAGTCATCATTCCTACAGAGTGTTGGTTTGAAGTAGTGATGTCAAAACAAGATTTTCATCCTTCAGTAATTGCCTGAATAGGCTAGACTTGGTGTAGTTTATTGCTCTTGGCTGCAGTCCATCCCTTTTGTCTCTGTCTTTGGAGTGAGGTAGTTAATCTCCCTTTGCCCTAGTTTTTGAAAGAACTCACTGCATCATTTGTTGATCCATTAAAGCCATTAGACATCTATGGAGCCCCTGCTGTGTACCCAGAATTGCAAGATGCTTGGAATATAAAGATGAATAAGACTTGAGCTTTGCCCTCAAAGGATGCTTCAGTCTAGTAAAAACTATAGCTTCAATCCAATCATTGGCACACAGAATGGTAAGCAGTAGAAATAAAACAAGCTCAAGTTATATGGATGGCACAAAAGAAAATGACCTATTTTTCCTGGTGAGACAGGAGACTGCATGGAAGAAGTTTGACTTGAGCTGTGTCCCACGAGATGGGTAACAGTTCTCCATGGGGGAGAGAGAAGGGCAGATAATGAGTACAAAGGCATGGGCATTTGAAAGAACATGACAAGTTTAGGGGATTATGGGTTTGCAATTTGCGTAGGGGCGTGTGTGTGTATGTGTGTGTTTGGGCTCGCAGGTGTGTGTTGTTGGAGAACAGCTGAGGAACGATGTGGTGATCAATGAAAATGAAGTAGGCGAAGACACATCATGTGTGGGGTGATTAGGAGTTTGAATTTTTTCACAAGAGAATGGAGAACTTCTGAAGGATTTTAAACAGAGAGATTGCCGTAATCAGATTTGCTTTCTAGGAAGACATCCAAGAACCAGAGTGGAGGTGGGGCTAGAGGCAGGTGAAGGAGGGGCTGGAAGACATCTGTGGGATAGAGTCAGTAAGGGAAGTGAGGGAGAACTGAAAATCTGGAATGATATCCAGGTGTCAGGCTTCAGAACAAGTTGGATAGAGATGCCATTTGCCAAGAAGGGAAATCAGGAAAAGGAAGAGGTTTGGGGAAAAGATAGTAAGTTTGTCAGCAGCATGTTGAGTGTGAGGTGTGTGTGGAACATCCTGGGGCAAAGGTCCAGTTCTCCATCTGTGATATGAAGCCTCATGATGAAAATGTGATTAAAATTAAA
The DNA here is from genome assembly GCF_011800145.1 of Mirounga leonina. Taxonomy (NCBI): domain Eukaryota; kingdom Metazoa; phylum Chordata; class Mammalia; order Carnivora; family Phocidae; genus Mirounga; species Mirounga leonina. The sequence goes on along the minus strand of NW_023270709.1, from coordinate 5,930,113 downwards.
GAAACACATTGAGATCCTCAGATGAAAGGTACTGTGGAAGCAGGAGGATCATTACTTGAGTGTATTTCATAAACTCTCTTCATTGCCTCATCAGTCAGTCTTTCATGGTGAAGAGCACGCTTTCCTAGTCTTGATTTTAATTGCCTCTAATGCCTGTACTAGCAAATTCTAGGCATGAGGGAAATAGTGCTGCAAATAGAAAATGTGGGACAGGCTCGTGTGGAGAGGATCTGAAGTTCCAGGGCAAACTGCCAGAACTCAGAGAGGAGAAGGCTCTGTCCTTAGTCCTGTGACTTGTAGACTCAGCCCCTTCCACTGAATCACTTAGTAAACCCATGCCCTTTTTTGGTTTGTTTAATCAGACTTGGAACTCTTCTACAACATTCAAGATCTCTTCTATCCTGGCACCCACTACATCGCTGATATTGGGGATTTAATTCTGAATAAGAGTGGCGTGGTCCCTACCCTCACAGAACACATTGTCTAATAGTAAGAATTTTTAAGGTATCCCATGACCAAGACAGAGTCAAAACTGAATCAGAAAATCTCCAAGCAAATTGTTCAACTTCAGGAAACAAGTGGACACTCTCTCCAAGATAGCATTTGGAAAGCCAACCCCCATCCCATCACACACACACACATACACACACACACACACGCTCCATGAGGGCTCTGAAGAGGGGGAGCAGGCAAAATCACTCCTTCTGTTGGGATGACACACAGAATGAATCATCACTTGTGTATCATCTTCCGCATCCTGGAGATTCAAAACTGGCACCTCCATCTTCCTCAGCTAAAGTGTTTACACGGCATTATTACTATGATTATTTATGACTTGCCTTGCTGCCTTCAGGTACAAGGGCGAGGATGAACTGAGAGCTTGTTTCAGGCAAAGGCAGGCAGAATGAAATGTTAGAACCTGTACTTAATGCCCCCATGGAGCTATACAAATTCATCTTCCTGGCATACTATGGGGAAAGGAGAATGTCTACCCCAGTTACTACACTACAAGAAGTGCAGCTTGTGGAAGTAGGGAACACGGACATTCTGTTTCTACCTACTGACTATGCTCTAAGGAAGAGTTGCGCATTAGAAGCAAGAATACCACTATCCCTGTGGGCATTGTGCCTGGAACAATGCTTTACTTTCTCCCTCGTCCTAAATCCCCTTCCAATCCTTTGTTTCCTTTTAATTTCATCTTCATTACTGAGCACCTGCTGTTTCAGGTACCATGATGGGTGCTGGAGAAATACAGATAAAACACACAATCCTCTCCCTGAAAGGACTCACCACATGTAATGGGAATGTCACTTCCCATCTTACCATCTTACCAGTTCAAGGGGTCTTGAAATGGTTTGGGGTATATCCCCTAACCATTGTGACCCCGGAACCCACCCTCCCTATTGATGGGCCTGAGGGTGCCACCAGTGGAACATTGCAGCGGGGTTGTGTATGTGTGGTAAATCAGCAGAGATCAAGCAATGTTCGAAGCCTGAGCAGGAAGAGACTCTCTCGGTCAGTAGTTGGAAAATTAGTTGACTGCAGAGGGATTAATACACCCCTGTCCCTTGCAGGGAGAAGCACTATGCAGCTTCTGCCTGGGCACAAGCAATCTGAGCTGCCCACCTGGGGAAAGACTCAGGAGGAAGCCAGGAATGACTCCCCGTCCACGTTTGCCTCCCGCAGATGCTCAGCTGCACTGGTGCTTGGGGCAAGAGAACCTTTGGGAGCCATCTGTGGTCCTATTACAGGCAGCTGCCCAGAGGAGCAGCCTGGGGTCTGGGAGCTAGGCTGGGTGGGCCAGGCCATCCTGTTGGTTGGGGTGAGAGGGCATCAAGCCATTCAGGAAGTCTCCACCTTTGACTACTTTCTTTAATCTCTTGCTACCATATGTTTTCCACTAACATCTTTTCACGCTTGTCTTAATCTTATATCAAATTGAATCCAAAAAAATCCACTTTCAGAAAATATTTTGCTCTATTCTTATTTCTTGAAAACATTTTTTTGTCCATGTAAATCTTTTCTTTACCTCTTATAACTTCCTTTTAATTTCCAGCAAAATCTTCCTTCTGCCCTCCTGTTCTTTCTCAAGAAGAAAACATCATGCCCAGGAACTAGTGGGCTGTGTAATGAAACCATGCTACATACGTGCTCATGATCTACATTAGTGTTTAATTTATGACCAGATTGCCCAGCCAAACATATTCCTAGGTGGAAGTTGCTAAAGTAACTTGAAGTTGCAATGTCCACATGTCCATGCTTTCAGTAATAATTTGCTGACAGTTTCCTGCCCAAGCATTGGCCCTTCTTGTTCTGGCATTCAGGCCAGAGAATGAATGTCTACACAGATGCCACCAAGATAGGATCTGGGGGTGGACAGAAAAGCCAGCCTCCCACCTCAAGACCCTGTGCTGTCCCCATCCAGAGGCCCTTTTCTCTCCCAGAGCCATGGCCACGGCTGCTTTTGTTGCTGTTCCCACCATCGCCATTGCCAATCTGGGCCTGAGTTCTGACCTGACCACCTTACAGTGCCCTGGATGGCCCCAAGGCACACACCTGCACACCTAGCCAGGCCAAGACAAATTGCTCAGTGCCCACACTGTATCTCCTGCCCACAAGCCTGAGCCTGTTTGTGTTTGCACAGCTGCCCAATCCCAGAGTCTTGCTGGTACTCAAGTACTGTTATGCCAAAGTCATGATCCCTTCTTCAAAAACGTTCAAAACCTGTGGGGAAATAAATGTGACTAGTGCTCCAACAAAGCCCAGACCCAGCTCAACAACAGACCAGAATGATTCTGACAGAGGAAAGGGTGTGTTCTTTCCTGGGGGTAAAGAGTATCTACTTCAGTCTCTATGTATGCTTTTACAAACAATGTCTGGCACGCAATGAAAATTACAGTACACGCAACAAGGGAAGAAAACATGACCTTTGGTCAAGAGAGAAAAGAGTAAATATTATTACATCTAGGCTTATTCTGGATGTTGGACTTTAAAATAACTATGGTAACTATGTCAAAGGATCTAGCGGAAAAGATGGGTGATATGTGTGAACAGAAGGAGAATTCCAGCACAGAGATGAAAACTATAATAAAGGGCCAAATAGAAATTGCTAGATTTGAAAAATACAGCTGCACAGATGAAGAATTCAAGCTCTGGGCTTTACAACAGACTGGATGTAGCAAGACAAATGGACCGAAATGATCCAAATTGAAAAGAAAAGCAGGAAAGAGAAGCAAAGGGTCTAAGATCTGCAGAACAATACGATCTCAGATGCAAGTCACTTAAGTCACAGGAGAAGGAGATAGAATGGTGCAGAATAAATATTTGAGGAGACAGTAGATGAGGATTTCCCCCAAAACTGATGGAACATCCACTAACAGGCCCAAACTCAGTGACTCACGAGTCAAGATAAATATAAAAACAAAAAACCAAAAATCACACTCAGGCATATTGATGGTAAAACCACTGAACACCAAAGATAAAGAGAAAATAAAAGTAGCTGGAAGGGATTGTGAGGGAGATACTTTGTATACAGAGAATGATGATATAGCCACTGACTGACTTTTCATAAAAACAATGGAGGCCAGGAGATAAAAGAGTAACACGTTTAAAGTGCTGAAAGACTTAAAATTTTATGTATAGATTATATGTGTGCATATGATATATATGTATATATGTTTATGTGTGTGTGTACATATAAATATATATAGTGTAATGTATGTATTACACACACACCACACATATTCCTTAAATTGACACCAATACTGCTCTGAACCCACCTGAACTCATGTGCCCTGATATTCGTGCACTCTTATTATCAGGATTATGAGAGGTCCTGGGGGCTTCTACAGCAACAAAAATCATCGGGCTCCTCCCCTCCATTGCCATCTTGTCTGGCCACCTCTGACATGTGCAGGGTCTCTCTGCATTGTTCCTGATGACTCCAGGGCTTCTGCTTTCTCCCTGCCACAAGGAGTGTGGGCTCCACTCCTTGCGGAGGCACGGAAATTAGGTACCAGTATCCATTCTCCCTGCAAGGATTTTGAAGGATGGGGCAGAAGGCAGGGTGCCAGTCCACCCATCACAGGACCAACGTACCATTTGCAATGGATGGCAGCAAGATCTCCCTGTCCCTTTTCCTCCCCAAAACTCCCTTGCTCCAGGCTCACCCTTCCAGTGACTAAAACTTCCACAGAAGACCTGACAAGAGGCAGGAGCTATTAAGGACCTGGCTTCCAGCTTGGAAGAGGAAAGAGAGGCTAAATACAGTGAACAAGACACATATTCATTGCAGAAAGAATCCTGCCACACATAGTGTCCTTGCAGCAGTGAAATGTGCTGGTGGAAGGTGAGAATCTATTTTAAGCATGTTGAGGCAGAGACAATGATGTGAACCCCTGGGTCAGAGGTGGCTGTGTCCTACATGTTGAGGGAAAGAGCAAATGGTGTGAAAATGACCAGTTCTTTCCACATGTGCATTTCCTCCTCTCTACAGAAAGATCTTTTAAAGAGAGACCGATGGGTCTTTTTTTGCTACTGTTTTAGTGAGAGTTCTCTAGAGAAACAGAACAACACACTTATTATTACAATAATATGCAATACAACGTAATGGAATATAATTACAATAATATACAATCATTATTTCAATAATAGAGAGAGAGAGAGAGCAAGGGAGGGGAAAATATTGTTTAAAATTGGCTCACACACTTCCAAGGACTGGCAGGCCAGCAGGCTGGAATCCATAGGACAGGCCGGCAGGCTGGAAATTGAGGTAAGATTTGATGTCGCAGTCTTGAGTGCAAAATCTTCAGGGGAAACTGGAATCTCAAGCACAGTTCTTACGTTATGGGCTGGAAGCAGAATTGCCTCTTCCTTGCAGGACCTCAGTCTCTCCTCTTAAGACTTTCAACTGATTAAATGAGGCCCACCCACGTTATGGAGGGTGATCAGCTTTTCTCAGTCAACTGATTTAAGCGTTAGGCACATCTAAAAATATACCTTCACAGCAACATATAAACTGCTGTTTGACCAAACAATTGGGTACCATGGCCAAGCCAGACTGATGCATACAAATAAACATCGTCGCTTCTTTGCAAAAGAAACAAAGAATTAAAGCCAAGCTGGATCCATGTGATAAAGTTCTAAGAGCTTAGCGTGTGAGACAAGTTTCTCATGGAGCCTAGGGTGTGTCTGTACTTACAGATATTCTTTCCAATTAAACTCATTTCACTGGACTTCAAAAACACTGGAGTCTTCTTACAACATCATGTTTACAAACAGGGGCTTTTTAGGCAGACAGACCAAATTTGAATCCTGGCTTTCCCATTTATTAGTGGGGTGCCCTCGGGCAAATGATGCGCCGCTGGGCTTCTCAGAGCCTCAGTTCATACATACGCAAAATGCGGATAATCACTGCTACCCCACAGGGGGATGTATTTAATGTGGTTAGCACAGCGCCACACTCAGAGGTAAGCACTCAATAAATAACAGCTTTTTTGTAAAATTACCAAGAGGTGTAAAATGCCTCCCTTCGTTTGATCTTCATGGAAACCACCAATGTCCCATTGGCCTTTTGATTCTAAGTTCATGATTCACATTGACCTGTCCTATTGTCTGTCTTTTTTCCCTTACGTCTCTGTGTGAGAAATGGAAGCTCCCCCTACTTGGGCCCCGGAAACTTGACCTGGCTCCATCCCATGTTCTTTACCTTATCTTTCTGCCAGAGAAATGCCCAGATCCGTAGAAAACTCCAACCCTAAGACAGCTTCAGAGAAAAGCTACTGCCAGGAAGCAGACATAGATTTGTGGTTGATTGACAGATGCCTTGTCCTCCTGGGTGGTGGTTCCTGAAACTCCATTCCTGGCCCATGGAGGTAAGGACAATTTCTGGAAAAGTGATTGCAGTAAGAAGGCATTGTTACATCAGGGGACCCATTCCTTTTATCAGAAAAGCAAATCTTTCAGATGCTTAGCTTCAAGGGTATGGGTAGTGTCGGGGTGACCCGACCTCAGGATTCTTCTGTTTGCCTGGCAGCTGGAAAATAGAAATCAAAATTTATAGTACCATCCTGCTATGAAACACCTTGCTATTGCAGAGGTTCAGTGACGCAGTACAGCTATTTCTCTCTCTAAGATGCATAAATTCTACATCACAGATGCTGTACTTGGCACAATCGCATTCAGGCTGTTCCAGAGCCCAAAGCACTACAGCATCATCCATCCTTAGCAATGTCATGGGACCTGGCTTATCGTCACCGTAGGAGGAACGTGTCTGCCAAGACAGCACACCAAAAGGGTACAGGAAATGAGAAAGGCACAGGGGACTCCCATCAGGGCTCTCTTTTTTTTTTTTAGATTTTATTTATTTATTTGAGACAGAATGAGAGAGAGCACATGAGAGGGGGGAGGGTCAGAGGGAGAAGCAGACTCCCTGCCGAGCAGGGAGCCCGATGCGGGACTCAATCCCGGGACTCCAGGATCATGACCCGAGCCGAAGGCAGTCGCTCAACCAACTGAGCCACCCAGGCGCCCCCATCAGGGCTCTTGATCAGGCATTTCCCTGCTTCTCCTTTCTTTCTAATTGCTGGTAGTCATCTTTCCGGTAGACTGTGTATCTCAGTGAAATCACTCATTTGTATAGCTTCTGCGTGGATGAGTTGCACCGAGTTCTGTTCAAAATGATAGAGGGTATATACCTTTGAACACTTGTAACAGCCAGCCTATTGTTTTAAGACCCACTTCAATTGAATTTAAGATGCACATGGGTACCATTTGACAATAAACCAAGTTTTATTAAAGCGAGGCAACTGCTTTTTTGAGAGACCGACAATGAAATGCTGGCAGAAACAAATTAAACAGACAGACATATGAGATGCTGAGCAGTTGAATTAAAACAGAGACGTGATTTTAACAGACAATAATATCTCTTCTGCAAGTGCCCCTTCCCCCCACCAGGCCTGGAACTTTCTTGTTATATCAGACCCTAAAAAAAGGTGTCTGAGGAATGAGGAAGGTGGTCAGGTAGCCAAAACTCTCTTTCTGATGTTATATTTAAAGTTCTCCTTAAATTTTAATCAGTATCCTTTGAATAAATCCTTTTATTTATTCACAATGAAGTGAATTGCATTTAAAAGGGGACTTAATTTTTAAAATTCCTATGGCCCAGCCCTTTAAGATTTTGGCCACTAACAGGGTACCTAGTTCTCTCTTAAAGCCAAATGCATATCCCTAGAGGTAGAAGATCTTGGACCCATGGACAGATATTAAACCCATGAAATGCGAGTGCTTCTGTAATGGAGCTTTGTATATCGTTACTTCTTTTTACAAAGGAAATTGCATGCACATTACAGAAACATCAGAAAATATAGATGAGCAAATCAACCATATCAAACAGCTATAATCCCAATCATCTAGAAACAGCCACTGATAGAACCTCTTAATATATTCATTCTAAGTGTGTCCGTAGGCATAAAAACAGATGTGCACATATGTGTTTTGGATATGTGTACAAACAGGTATATGTCATATGTGTCATTCACAAGCACACAAACATGAGTACATTATGTGTCTCTCCTATGTTCATGAGAACATATACACACACTGTATTCATCTTATATATAAACATATCTACATGTCATGTATCTTCCATATACACCTAAACATACATGTGCACCAGATGTATCTTTCAGATACATACAAATGTACTCATACACATGCATCTTTTATATGCACACAAACATGCATACATCACATGGACCTCCCTGCACATGCAGACATATGTGCATTTCATGTGTCTCGTATATAAACATATAAATATATACCGTTTGTTTCTTCTATATGTATGCAAACATATATGTTCACCAGATGGTTCTTTCACATGTGTGCACACATATATCACATGTGTCTTTCCCATGCACACAAACACACGTGCATATCACGTGTGATTTCCACAGACATGCAAACTATACAGGTACATGTGTCTTTGATATGCATACAAACATGTGAACTTCATATGTGTCTTTTATGCTCATATAAAGATATGTGTATCACATGTGACTTTATTGTGTGTATCTGTTGGGGGTTTTTTTTAAAGATTTTATTTATTTATTTTTGAAAGAGAGAGATAGAGAGAGGGAGAGAGGGAGACCACGAGCCGGGGGGAGGGGCAAAGGGAGAAACAGGCTCCCCGCTGAGCAGGGATCCCAGTGCAGAATTCGATTCCCAGGACCTGGGGATCATGACCTGAGCTGAAGGCAGATGCTTAACCCACTGAGCCATCCAGGCGCCCTCTGTTGTTTGTTTATTATTTTTTTGAATAGATGATATATATTTAAACTAGTCTACTGCATCCTGATATTTCCACTTTGTTTTGATTTGCACTTTTATATGGTGCACATCTTTCCACACCAATAGGCCTTTTTCTGCCACTGTGTGATTTCAAATAACTGCCTAATATCACATTGTGTGGGTACATAAAAATAAATCTAATTGCTCCCTATTATTAGGCATTTAGGTGGCTCTCTGCACTGTTTTCAATAGAACATCCTTGGGTTGGCCATAATATCAAATAGAGCTGTCTGCAAGTCAGAATTAATTTCTCACATTACCAGACTCCCCAAGCATATTTACTTGTCACTTTCATAACATGTTCCAGCCTGGAATTGGAGTCACTTGTGTGTGCTCTTACCTTCTCCTCCCATCCTTGCCTGGGAGCCGGGGTTGTGCCTGGAGGACAGGACTCCTTATTCAACCGACTTCTGCCTTCTTGAGCTGCAATTCAGTCTCATTCCGTTTAATAAACATTTGCTGAGCAGAGTCTCAAAAAATCTGTGCTGGATGGGAAAATATTTCTACAAATGGCACCCTTGCAGAAGAACCTGGGGAGCTACCACCTTCTTCATTTGTTTTAAGGGCATACAGTGCAGTGATTCTGAGCACAGGCTCTGGAGCCAGACAGGCATGGGTTCAAGGCTCGGTTCTGTGACTTACAAGATCTACGACCTCAAGCCTCTGTTTCCTTATCTGTAAAATGAGGCTAACGATGGTACCTTCCCCATGGGGTTGAGAAGCTCGTTAAAGACAACATAAATAAGACAGCCTAGTGTCTAGTGTGCAATCAATATTAACTCTCACTATTATGGTTGATTTTTGGTTCCTAAATCAAATAAATAAAAATTTTAAATTAAGTGCTAAGTTTTTAGTGGACGCCAAGTTGAATTTAACTAAATAATTTCTCAGTTAGTATGAGAGAAATAAAAAAATAAAGGAGAAGAATAGAAATTTCTCACTGGTAATAGTTTTCTGAACCTCCGCAGGGCCTATCCACCCAAAATCATCGGCTTGGCTACCGGCTGAGTGAGTCTGTCGAAGGTTTTCTCAAAGGTCAGTGGGCATGATGATAACACAATTCTTGGTGACTGCACAATGGGTTTGATCTGAGGGTCTCAGGGCCTGAATTGTTGTTACTTATGTGTGTGGCTCTGGTTTCCGCATGGAGAAACTGCACTGTCCCAAACTGTTTAAAAGTGATGAGACGCTATTGTGGACTGCTGATCTGTATCCACACCTGAGACTCAGCATCAGGTTACTCCAGAACATAAGAGAGGTGTTTTGCCATGCCTGCCAGAAGCCACAGCTCTTTCTCACTATTGGTTGCTTTGACACTTTGAGCAAGAACGACTTCTATGACAGGGGGTCTTACACTCTCGTATGGATAGAAAACACATTAGGAGGGTATGGATACAGGCTTTCTTTCTTTTTTCTTTCTTTTTCTCTCTCTTTTTCCTCTTTCTTTCTTTCTTTCTTTCCCCCTTCCTTTTTTTTTTTCTTTCTGAGCAAAGCTTTATTTTGTTTCCTCCCTGGTTTAATAAAATAAAATATTTTCTTTAAATATTTACAAAGTATCTGATTCAATCAACTTTTAAACATCCAGAGTCTACAAAATACTGTCATTATATTGTCGTGAATAATAAAAGCAAATTAATACCAAGGATTTTTTTATTTTTTTAAATATAAACACTTTTAATTTTATACTTACAATAACTTTGTGAAATACTGTCTTCATTTTAGCCGTAAGTAAACAGAAGCTTATTCAAAATCACTGGTGCTTAAGGTATACACATGTTCAAGCTTATGGCTACAACTGACAATTTTCCAAAGTGGTCGTACTAATTGATTCTCCCATTAACTCTGTTAAGAGTTCTTTCTAGTTGCTTCACGTTATTTCCAGCACCTGGCCTGTCTTCTTCCTTGTAAACATTGTAGTATGCATGTGACGGTATCTAGTGGCAGAGTCACTTTTGCTTATAAGTACTTCTCGTATATCTTTTTGACCATTTGGAGATCGTCTTTGGAAGTGCTCTTTTCCCCATATTCCTATTGGGTTTTCCATCTTTTTGTGATTGATTTAAAAATTTTATTTTTATTTATTTGTCAGAGAAAGAGAGAGCACGAGCAGGGTGAGGGGCAGAGGGAGAAGCAAACTCCCCACTGATCAAGGAGCCCAATGTGGGACTCGATCCCAGGACCCTGGCCAAGATCATGACCCGAGCCAAAGGCAGACGCTTAACTGACTGAGCCACCCAGGTGTCCCTCTGTGATTCATTTAAAGAGGTCCTTGATATATTCTGAATATAAGTGCTCTCCCAGATGTAGGTGTAGCAAATAGCTTCCTCTGGTGTGTGGCTTGTCTTTTAACTTAGTGATATCTCTTGTTAAGCAAGAATTATTAATTTTAATAGAATCCAGTTTATTAGTCTTTCTGTTCTGGTTAATCTTTACCAGCTCCAAGGTCATGAAGATATTCTGCAGGTTTTTTTTTTCAAAAAGTTTATCGTTGGGGCGCCTGGGTGGCTCAGTCGTTAAGTGTCTGCCTTCGGCTCAGGTCATGATCCCAGGGTCCTGGGATCGAGCCCCGCACCGGGCTCCCTGCTCCACAGGAAGCCTGCTTCTCCCTCTCCCACTCCCCCTGCTGTGTTCCCTCTCTCTGTGTGTCTCTCTCTATCAAATAAATAAATAAAATCTTAAAAAAAAAACTTTATCATTTACCTTTCACATATTTGATTAATTCTGAAATTAAATTTTGTGGATGGTGTGAGGCAGGTGTCAGGCATAATTTTTCCATATGGATATCCAGGTGAGTCCGTACCCTCTCTCTTGCTGAACAATGTCACCTTGGTCATATCAGTGCACTGTATACGTGCAATCTGTTTCTTGATTCTCTATTTTATGGGTCTCGTTTGTCTCTTTTATGCCAATCCTACCATTTTGTCTCGCACCTCACATCTTCTGAGTTCATTTGTACTTCTTGAGTATCCTTTTTAAAATTCCTTTTGGCAAGGTTTGTTAGTGGAAAACTCTTTGTTCTTATCTGAAAAAAAATTTTCTCTTTATCTTAAAGAAATTCCTGCCTAGATTTACAAGGATATTTTTCCATCATCTTGAACATATTATCATATTCTGGCTTTTTTTAGTACTGCCAATCTAATGGCTGTCCTTCTGGGAACAGTGCCTTTCCCCTCACCTTTCAAATCTCTATTTTATATTCCGCTGTTTCACTTCTACTTGAATTCCGAGGTGTCATTTTCTTTTTAACTTCTCTGGCCCCCAGTGTTTCCTAAGTCAGGGGATTCATGTCTTTCATCAACTCTGTAAAATTCTGACATTATTTTTTTTAAGGATTTGTGTGCTTTGTTTTTTTTTTTTTAAGATTTTATTTATTTGTTCATGAGAGACAGAAAGAGAGAGGCAGAAGGAGAAGCAGACACCCCACTGAGCAGGGAGCCTGATGCAGGTCTTGATCCCAGGACCCCGGGACCATGACCTGAGCCGAAGGCAGACGCTTAACCGGCTGAGCCACCCAGGCGCCCTTGACATCTTTTGAGCAAGAGCTTTTATTTTCTGTCTTCAACTATGGAACTTCTCAGTCCGTAGCTTAGGTTTATCTTAGGTTTTCTCTATATTTCTCCTTCTGGGTAATATATTCAGATATATAATACCAGTTAAATAATCATCTGATCAATACCTATAACTTTTTTTAAAATATCTTTTCTTAAATTTCTCAAGATATATTTGATTTTTTCCCCAAATTATCTGTCTTTTGGCCATAGTATCTTGCTCACTTCCTATTTTATGTAAATTATTTTATGATATTGGCCATTTGAAAAATATTATTTTAATAGTTTATAATATTTTACAATATATTATTTTCTATTCTATTAATACTATATTTATAATAGAGTATATTTTACCATATATTATTTGAATTCTTTCTCTCCAATATTTCTCTCATGCAAGAAGGTCAGGAGACTTCTGCTATTTGTGTCTACCGACTCTTGCTCATGTTGGATTGCTTCTTTGTGCTGTTTCTTGTAACTTTGGACTGAAATGATCGTCAGTGGGCTTTATCTTTTGGGCTCTGTAGTAGGTTGGGTTGAAAGCAGATCTTCAGAATAGTGTCCTGTTTGTTTTAGAAGTTTTCCAAGAGGTATTATGGTACTTGGACCTTACGAGAGTTTTTAGATGCATATTCCCGGGCCGCACCAGACCCTCCGGCCAGGAATCTGAACTCTCAGGCTATCACAGAGGTTCTGATTCAGAGGACTCACAGACCACATGCTGAGAAAGCCTGTTCCGGGAGCACTACCCAGGTTCCCCTTAACAGAGGAAGCCTCGCGTTTCTTGCTTCTATTCTTTCATCACCAGACTACACCCTGTCTGTAAATTCCACTAATAATATGATGTGAGGATACATCTGAGCTTGAAAAGCCCGTGTTCCAATAAAACTGTCCTTCACAGCCTGGGAAAATTAACTGTTCTCTTCCATTGCCTCTTTTATTCAATCAGAAGCTTCAGAGCTCTGTGAGAGAGACAATTATTTTATTTAAGGTTTCAGGCAAATTTTGTTGCCAAAATGTTTTGAAAATTGAAAATTGCTCTATGAGCTCTCAGAAGCGTCGATGTGCCGCTAGATTTCCGACAACAAAAATAAGGCTTTTCATTTTCATCATTTATAGTAAGTACAGCTAATATGAAGTACTTTTAGAAGGCACTTTATTTTCTCAGAAAGAAAAAAGTTAACAAAGGCCTGCTCATGAGAATACTGAGGGGGAAAAAAAAACGATGTTCCTCAACGTGCATTTAATATTAATTGCGTTTTTCAGAGAAAGACATGTATCATATGATCTCACTGATATGAGGAATTCTTAATCGCAGGAATCAAACTGAGGGTTGTTGGAGTGGGGGGTGGGGTGGGAGGGATGGGGTGACTGGGTGATGGACACTGGGGAGGGTATGTGCTCTGGTAAGCGCTGTGAATTGTGTAAGACTGTTGAATCTCAGATCTGTACCTCTGAAACAAATAATGCAATATATGTTAAGGAAAAAAAAAAAGAAGAAGAAGAAGCAGGTAGCGGGAGGGGAAGAATGAAGCGGGGGAAATCGGAGGGGCAGACGAACCATGAGAGATGATAGACTCTGAAAAACAAACAGGGTTCTAGAGGGGAGGGGGGTGGGAGGATGGGTTAGCCTGGTGGTGGGTATTGAGGAGGGCACATTCTGCATGGAGCACTGGGTGTTATGCACAAACAATGAATCATGGAACACTTCATCTAGAACTAATGATGTAATGTATGGGGATTAACATAAGAATAAAAAAAATAAGTAAAAAAATATATTAATTGCGTTTTTAAACATTGACACTATTGCTAATTAAGCATTCATTTTATTTCCCATGACTTATCCTCAGCAATTTTTCTGTTATTCAATTATTGCTAATTAACATGATGAAACTGATTATTACTTTGTTTTGAAACACCTATTAGTTTGTTTTGGATCAAATGGCATTAAAATTCATCTTGGCTGCCTCGTGTTACAGTGTGTTACAGGAATACCAGCCGCTACGGGAGACAGGCCTTATCTTTTCCACAAGTTTTTAATAAATATAAGGTATGTTTACATACATACAGAAACACGGGACAGAAGCAGTGGCGTTTAGTGGAATGACTGTCATGCGGGAGGTAGTTCCTGTCTCTACTGTGTTCTTAGGAGGTCATCTCGGGCAAACCACTCTGACAATCTGCAACTCCGTTTTTATTACAAGCAGAGAGAGTGTGTATTTCCTTGGGAGAGAGGGCTCCAGGTAAAAATGGAGACTTGTCTAAGCTCTGCTTTGGGGCCCCTTTAACAGAGCAGGTGCAAAGGACAAAGAGTCGCTTCTCCCTCAACCACCCCAAGACTTCCGCACAGTTCTGAGAGAGCAGGATACCACAGTAGAGCATCTGGAGCAACAGTGGTGGCCCCGAGGGAGGAATACAATGGCTCACAGAGCATGAAGAGCTGTAGCTCCCCTGCACCAGTGGCCCCTGACAGAGGAGCCCCACTGATGTCCAGCCCAGCACTGGGAGAGTCTGTCTGTTGCGGAGCAGCTTGAAGGGCATGGCCGCAACCAGCAAAGGACAGGACAACATGTGAGATACATGCATGGAAATGACAATTACCTACAGGTTTGGGAGGGGTGAAGTACGAGTCAGCGCCCCCTGATCATTGACTGCCGACTACTCTACATTCACAATAAGTGTCCATAGAAGCGGGGTGTCCATATCTCCAAGTCTTCAATGACAAAACAGAATCACAAGGCATTAAATGACTCACTTGGGGATGCATGGGCATTATAGGTCCCATGATAATCCTAGAATTGTTGTCCCAAATCACATTTTTGAATGCAACCCTCTAGGCAAAATAAAGCTATCATGTAGATATTGCCACACTCCCATCAGATGGCCAAATTTTAAAAAACGAAGTATGCCCCATGTAGGAGAGGAAGTGAGGAACTGGAACCCTCATATGCTGCTGGTGGGAATGAAATATGGCACAACCACTTTGGAACACAGTGTGTCAGGTACTTAAACAGACTGCTTACCTTATGGCCGGCCATCTACTCCTGGGCATTTTCCCCAGAGGAGTGAAAACATATGTCCACACAAAGACTTATATATACACAAATGTTTATTGCAGCTTTATTCATAAGAGCCCCAACCTGAAACAATGCCAATCAAGCCCATCAACAGTTGAGCAGGTAAACAAGTTATACATGCGATGGAACACTACTCAGCAATAAAAAGAAATGAACTACTGATACACCCTGCAATGTGCAGGAGTTCAAAATAATTATGCAGAGTGAAGAAACCAGACCTCCCACACAAAGAAAAGTACATACTATGTGATTCCATTTATATAAAACTCTAGAAATGAGGAAAGTTGGGGATGCGGGACATATTCATCATCTTGATGTAGTGATGGTCTCATTGGTACATTCATGGGTCGAAACATCAAACTGCACACGCTGAGTACGTGAAGTTTATTGTATGTGCACCAAACCTCAGGGAAACTACCAAGGATGAATAAAAAGCCCAAGCCTACTCTTAACTCTGTCCTGTAATTTTGTCAGAATGACTTAGGGATTTTTGGTCTCATGAAATACTTGTAAGACCTCCAGAGATTCCTAGGACTATTTTAATTCTCTTTCCTCTTGGGTATGGCATTGGATTGAGGCTTGAGGCTTCTTACCTCATCACCTTAAAATATTAATCATGGGTTAGAGTCCCATGAGTGAAAATCCAAGTGCATATTTAAATGCCCAGAGGACCAGGGCCAACTGATTAACAGTGCCCTTTCAAGATACAAGGTCATATTTCCAAATTCAGGGCCAGAGGGCAGTGCAAAACATATATATATATGGCTTATAAAGTGTAAATTCTCTAGAGAGCAAGCTATTCAAACAAGCTTGGGATTCAATTATTTCATTAGAACTTTGTCCTGCATCACTATTAAGGCTACCTGGACCATCAGGTGGGCTCAGGAGAAATGCAAGAGAGGGTGCTGATTACAGGACCACCTAGCCCTGAAATCTAAGTGCCTCTGTGTGAGTTCAAGCCACACAGTCAAGTTCAGGGAGGGGATGCAGAAAGCCCGGAGAATCCAGACCAGTTCTTTCAGCTACTCTGATCCTAGCAAGCCAGGGGACATGTACAGTGAGTTTGGACTCTTCACTCTACCAGGATGAGAAAAGTTGCAAATTCCCCCAGCCCAGACAAGTGTTTCACTAAGGAGTTGACAGACAAACTGGGGCTTGGAAATCAGGAACAGATGCACCCAGCACTTGCTATGACTGTAAGATCTCTTGCCTAGAAATACAAGCTCTTGTCTTCTGCTTCCTCTTTCCATGATGGTTTGGAGTAATCACTGAAGTAGGATTACATAATCACTTTCAAAAAGAGGGAAATCCAAAAGGGTGAAGCAGGGCTAATATGAGTGTGTGTGTGTATGTGTGTGTGTTTGTGTGTGTTGTGTGTGTGTTGGAAAAATTTAAAGAGGAGTTGGTCTACTGCATCTCTACAAATAAAGATTTTCTTTTCAGGATTGAAAACTTCTAATTTTTATTGTGAATACAGAGACAATGTGATTAATGTCCATCTCTGGAGTGCATGCTAAGGTATTCAGGGGTAGAGCGTCACGATGTCTGCAATCTACTGAAAAAATGGTTCAACAGGGGGAAAAAAAGCCACCAACAGCAAAACCCTATATATGGAAAGAAAAAGCAAATGTCACTAAACGTTAAAGGGTATTTAAGTATTTATTGTACACCTCTTTCAACTTTCCTTTTATGAGTTCATTTTCTTTTCAGAATCAGTTTGAAACTTGATTTTGAAACTTTTCAGAATCAATTTGGGAGGAAACCAGGCAGAATTCCATCAAAGTGTGTTTTGCTATTCAGGCTAATAGAAGTACAATTTCCCAAGTCCATTGGCAAGTTCAATTTTTTCACAAGAGGAAAGAATTTCACTGGCTCCTAGAATGATTTGATATAAAAATACATTGCTCACGCAAAGTAACTACTCAGTAAATGTGAAAGGAAGTAAATGAGCAATCCAGGAAGGTGATAAGGGAGCTAAAACTATTCTGTTATAACTCATAATCACCAAGCAGGTGTTCATATTCTTAGCGTCAGACACACAGAACACTGAAATGGGTCCGACAAGAATTGATCTTGTGTAACTTGTGTCTTCTGGAAAGACAGCACGGGTAGGAGATAAGTCCTGACCCTGCCACTAAGTAGATACATGAGCTTAATTGAGTTACATATTCTTTCCATGCCTTAATTTTCTCATCTTTAAAAGGGGATAATAAAAAAAACATTATCTATCCCAGGGGATTTTATAAGGCTAAAGAGGAGGAGAAAAACATAATTAAAACTGGTCTGAAAAGATTAAAGTGCTGCACAAATGTAAGATATATGTGTTAATAATCTTTATGTTCAATAATAAAGGATGCCTCCTTACATAGCACAATTTGTGGAGTTAAATTAATGTCTACATATCAGTTAGAAACATGAAATTTGCAGACATTAGCAGTTTTATTCTGGCAAATATGTTCCAAACTACTTTATCCAATTCAAGGAGCAATTAACTATCTTCACATATGCTCCCTAACTTGAAATTTCCCAACTATTATTTTGTAAGTTGATTTCCAAACAAAGCTTAATTTCTTTTAAATAAGAATATTTTTTTCACTGACAACACCAACGGGATGAATCATCAGTTTACAGGACAAGTGACCTTTGTGGCAAAGAGTTTTAAAACGGTGGAACAGCAGGGACACTGTATGACGAGGCACAGGACTCACATGGTTTTAATTTGTGGTGCTTGTGACTCATCACACCGGCCCTCCTAGCGGAGTCAGTGTCCATCTGGCTATGGAGTGATGGGCAAAGCGATGGATGCAGGTTATTGTCCTGGTTCTGCCACCAACCGCTTTTGTGACCTTGGGAAAGCTGCTCCCCCCTCTCCGATGCCTTGTCAATGAAATGAGGTTCTAAACAGCTGACTTTTCAGATCCTTCCGGCCCTAACAGTCTGTGAGTCTATGAACTGACTGGTGAAAATTATGTTAAATGTTTCACATGAGTGCCTTTCTTTCGGGTTTCAAGATGTTTAGGTGGCTCTGGGACACAGAGCGAGGGCAGGTGGGTGGCAATTGCAGAATTGCAGATTTTGGCCGAATACAAATCACAGCGGTGGAAAGATTAAATCTGTTTAAAAGTAGACTGCGATAGGGAGATGGCAAGTCCAAAAGGTGTTGTAAGCTGCACCTCCTACGCTCCAGACACACAGGTACAGCAGACAAAGTGAAACCAAGGAAGTTACAAGGACACAGCAGTCCTCAAAATCAAGAAGACATTTCCCCTGACCAGAAACAACAAAAACAGAACCAGTTAGTGGGGCCATAGTGCCGGCCTACTGGGCTCTGAACCCCAAAGCAGGTGAAGGTTGTCGGGAGCTCCCTTCAGGCAGCATAACACTGATCAGAATGCTTCGTTCAAGGAATGGGAATGGAGCCAGGCATACTACAGACAATGGAAGGCTGAGCAGAGTCTTCCCGTGAAGAAGGCTAACAGGCTGCCTCCACCTGGTATAGGGCTACACAGAGCTGCCCCCCAGGAAGGGCAGAAGCAGCTTGACGCCAGAACCGAGTCCAAGATGCTTGCTGGTTCCGTGACACCACTGTTCCTCCCTCTCCAATATCCCATGCCCTGGGAGCCGGGGGAAGGGGACAAGATGGGGTAACCACCCCTACTGCCCAACCCTGTCAGATGAGTGAGCACAGAGAGAGAAAACAAGCAGACAAAACACTCTACCCAAGAATAAGGGCCAGAACCAATGTCCGCCCTGACTTCTAACTGGTCTTCATCCCACCCTTGCCCCAATCAGACTATCTTTAACAAATCATCAGAGGGATGCTGGTAAAATGGAAGTCAGGTTAGGTGACTCTCTGCTGAGTCTTCTCTGGCTCCTCATCCCCGTCAGAGTAAAATCACAGGTTCTGCCTTGGACTCTAAGTGTCACATGATATGGTGTCCTGGCACTTCTCACTGCTGCTTGCTCTCGCCTACCTCCTCCTCCCCCTCACTCCCCGCTCTGCTGCCCACACCTCCTTGCCTTTTCTCCCACACATCAGGCATGTCTTCATCTCGGGGTCTCATCTCCGAATCTGCTCAAATGTCACTTCTCAGGGAAGCCTCCACTGACCAGCCCCATGTAAAGCAAGGCCACTCTTATCCCTTGCAATCCCCCTCACATATTGCATACACTTTCAAACACTTGGTTATTAAAAGCGTGCTTTTAGCATCCCCTGGGAGCTTGTTAGAGATGCAGAACCTCAGGCCCCAGCCCAGACCACGGAATTAGAGTCTGCATTTAATAAGGTCCCAGGAGAGCTATAGACACATTAGAGTTTGAGAAGCACTATTCTAAAAGCCAACATAATTTATTTCTTTATTATATTTACTGTTCATGGCCTTAAATCCCTGTGCTAGAATGTTAATTCCACGAGCTTGGGGTTTGGGTCTGTTTTATTCATGATGAGTCCCAGAGGCTAAAACAGTGCCTGGCACAAATACTGAATGAGTGGATGTTCTCCAATGAATATCTGTAAAAGGATTTCTTTCAACATTACCTCTACGAGCCAGAGATTAAATTAATAGTCTTAGATCTAAGTCTGGTGGAGAACAGTATAAAATTAAGAAAATTTTTTCACTTCAGGGCATTAAAAAATTCTTCAGGTCACAGAAGAATACATTCAAAGAATGTATGGGGAAAACTAATGCATCACCCTCTAGGACTACAAAATAGAAAGAAGAAAAAGAGGCTGAAGAAACAAAAAGGAAGAGCCTGTGGATGTCTCTCCTCCCCTTTCCCTCTGACATGTCCCCCCGTGTACAGAGCGGCTTCAGCCCTACATTGGACGGAGCCAGGCAGCAAGGTGGCCCCGGACCTGGGCATCAGCATCTCTGAGCCCTCACCTGAGATTTGACGCTCACTGGCCAGGTACGCCGTGTAACCACTCAGCCTCAAAGTCTCCATCTGGAAAATGAAAGAGTGGAACCATAGAATTCCTTAGGTCCCCTCTGGTTCTGTGTTCTCTAAATCCAGCCTGTGGGGCCATCTCAGACCTTCACACCCATTTCTAGGAAAAGAAGCCCTGGTGGTTACCACTTCTTTGCCTTCCCTCATCTGCGGTGCTGATTCTGCCCTCCACCTACGTTACACTTCAAGACATGTGACTGGAACCTTCCTGTGCGTAAACCCTACAGGTGTCCACTGAGGGACTGTGTGTGCAGGTGCATGTGTGTATGGGGGAGGGGGATTGACCCCATAGTTGGTGCTGACCCCGGGCCCGCCTCAGGCCTGATGACTTTCCCCGACACACGTACATTTGCTGTTGTGGCCCGTGGGCTCTCTTTCCGGTGAGCACACTCCAGCCAGAAGTTGAGCCAGAGATAGTGGGCAGACAACCACAGTGGCTTCCCCTTCACCTCACGCACAGTCTTGATTTGGTAATAACATCTCCCATCCCTCCTTAAACTTTGGGGCCTCACTGGAAACTCCGTAAGTTAGAAGGTTTCGTAGACAGAAGCCCCAGCGTCCTAGTGAACTATCTTGCGCAGGAGACCAGAAGCAAGGAATGTTGGGTGTCTACTGTTGTCAAAAACCAGCCTCCAGGCTTCTGTGCCAGACTCAGAATCACTGGCCGGTTGGCCCAGCCCATCATGTCATAGATGTGGACTCTTAGCCCTGAGAGAGATGAAACAACATGTCCCAGGGTCCCCCAGCTAAAACTGAAAGCCGCATCTCTCATCTGTCAGCCAAAGTAAAAGGCAAATTAATTTTTGTAGTCATTTAGTTGACCATTAATTCACCTGAAGCCAGTGATTTTCACAGAGACACACAGATGTTAGAAGGAAAAAAATCACTAATAATGTGAGAAAAGGGGCTTTCTGGTAACTAAAGCTTTTTACCAGCCAAATCTATGCTTTTTATTATTCTAATCTCAGTGAATGAATGAATGAATTAGAGAAAAGAAATAGATATTACACCATCAACTTTAAGAGTTATACTTTTTATTAACAGAAATAAAATTGAGGAAACAAAACAAAATAATAAATATAATTATAAGTTGTAAATTTTCCTAAAGCTCTTTTATTTATTTATTTGAGAGAGAGAGAGAGAAAGAGAGAGAGCATGTAGGCATGCACAAACAGTGGAGGGGCAGAGGGAGAGAGAGAATCTTCTTTTTATTTATTTATTTATTTATTTATTTATTTTTATTCTTATGATAATCCCCATACATTACATCATTAGTTTTAGATGAAGTGTTCCATGATTCATTGTTTGTGCATAACACCCAGTGCTCCATGCCGAATGTGCCCTCCTCAATACCCACCACCAGGCTAACCCATCCTCCCACCCCCCTCCCCTCTAGAACCCTCAGTTTGTTTTTCAGAGTCCATCGTCTCTCATGGTTCGTCTACCCCTCCAATTTCCCCCCCTTCATTCTTCCCCTCCCGCTACCTTCTTCTTCTTCTTTTTTTTTTTCTTAACATATATTGCATTATTTGTTTCAGAGGTACAGATCTGAGATTCAACAGTCTCGCACAATTCATAGCACTTACCAGAGCACATACCCTCCCCAGTGTCTATCACCCAGTCACCCCATCCCTCCCACCCCACCCCCCACTCCAGCAACCCTCAGTTTGTTTCCTACAATTAAGAATTCCTCATATCAGTGAGATCATATGATACATGTCTTTCTCTGTTTGACTTATTTCACTCAACATAATACCCTCCAGTTCCATCCACGTCGTTGCAAATGGCAAGAGGAGAGAGAGAATCTTAAGCAGGCTCCACACCCAGCGCAGAGCCTGATGCAGGGCTTGATCTCAAAACCCTGAGATCATGATCTGAGCCAAAAATCAAAAGTCAGACACTTAATGGACTAAACCACCCAAGCGCCCCTAAATTATAAATTTTCTGTAAGAGGTCTGATTCAGTCTAGAGCATAATTTTACCAACCTCCCTCGTGTTGACAAAAATTTAGAAAATTTAGAAAAATTCATTTTGATAGATGAGAAAGTACTCTGATGTCAGAGAAAAACCAAAATTCAGAACCACAATAAATGGACTGATTTTTCTGGCATGTCAAACTCATACACAGTCCTTCCAGGCTAGAGGGAGATGATCAAAATGATGAGATTATCTTTGAGGGTCGTTTCCAGGGGGTCATTCATATCAGAGCCAGTGTTTCCGAAAAACCTGTTAAATACAATATTCGACCTCTGGTATAAGTAAGGACTTGTTGGCACCTGAATTTCTTTTTCTTTTGTTTGTGCTATCATACCACACAAACACAATCAAAAAGGTTTACAATGAGTAGTCATCACCAGTCTTTTGCTTCATGAATAGGAAAGCAAAAGTGACTATTTAATAGAGCAAAAGAAGTTAGTAAAAATATATTTGCATACACAAAGCTCTATGACTTCCAAGTGCCTGGCAATGTTATTTTCAATAAAGCCAAGATCATTCCTTTTTTATTTCACCACCTTGTTCATTAGCATGGGAAAACCTTTTAGTAGCAAAAGCTCATTTTCTTTTATGTACTTTGCTGTGCTCTGTCTTTGAACAAACACAGTAACTTAATTTTAACACATGGGTAGAAAGAGTGTGAATCTATATCCTTTTTTATTCTGAGAGACAAATAGGACAGGGACTTCTAAAACTAAACCTGGAAACATTTCTATAGCGACAGAATCAAGGCCCTCTATAATATCTGTTACAATTTTTTTAAAGACAATGCTACAAGTTTGTTGCTCTAGGCCAAGAGAGTTGTCACCGTTTTGTTTGTTTTGGTTTTGCAAACAAGCCCCCGCAAGATTCAGTACATAACCACATCATTGAGGATGGCTTCTAATCTTTGCCTTAACTTGCTTTGTGATTAATAATTTGAAAATGATACATTTTAAAATACCTATATTTTCTAGTTCTGTCTGCTGAAATGTTCTGGAAATAATGTCCAGCCTAGTAGCAATGAGTACCACTTGGCGCCCAGATTATGGTCTTGAAGTACTATTCTCCACAAAACAAACAATATGAAAATTCACAGGGCTCCTTGGAGAAATGGATGACTCTAGGTCTGCAGTGGAGAATGTAGACAATGAGCCTCGACTATTTTGTTCCCTCAGATAGTTAGTGATGTAGGAAAGACGATTGGTTCAAAAAGGTGGTTTTTATTAAAGCATGGGGACAGGACCCATGGGCAGAAAGAACTGCGCTGGGGTCATAAGGAGTGGTCCATTATATACTTTCAAGTTGGGAGGGGGTTTGGGATAGAGAAAGTCTCTAAAGAATTTTGGAAGCAAGGTTTCCCTTGAGGGGGCTAGTTATTGTTGGGAAAAGTTCATTTATTACTTCTAATAAAACCATAGTCATGAAACCCTTCAGATGTATATCAGTGAGCCATATGCTTGATGGATGATTGCCAACATGTATCTGGGGGTGTTAGAGATAAAGGAAATTTCTAAAGGAATTTTTATGTGTTAAAGTATACTCACAGGGTCCTGGGAGTTGGGCTAAGATTGGCTTTTGCCCTTAGCAAAGTATTAACATGGAGGCAGTTGAGTTCCTAGAAGAATGTCACTCTGCCTGTTTTAAGGACTTATCAATGGGCCCTAGGTTGTAAGGAAATTTAATAATTTCTCTTCTGCCTTTGTTTCCCACATCAGCTAGGACATTGTTAAAGGCCACTAGGATTCATGAACCAACCTGAAGAGCCTCCCATTGGCAGAAGAAGACGGGACAGTTGGAATATCAATAGGTCAAAGGTATCAAAACACATACAGTTTAATTACATCCTGAGTTCATAATTGTTAAAAACAAACAAAAACTAACCACTACTGGGAGATGCTTAAACCAACTTGTTTTGTTGGGTTTTTTTTAATGGATACATAAAGAAAAAGAATCTAACATTTATTCACTTTTTTATACAAACTGTACTATCAATAAACAAATAGATGAGGAGAAGTTTTTCTTTACAGAAGTGTTCTAGTAATAAGTGAAGAAGGCATGATAGAGTGGCACTATTTTGCAACTTGTAACAAACTAATGGATGCCTGCATTGAGCTTCAACAACCACTGCTGTGGGAGAGAAAGAATAATAAGGTATTTCTTGATGGAACAACTCACCACTGCCTAGGAAATAATCACCCTACCCCCACCTTCTGCTAAAAAAGGAACCTGACTGATCAATTGAGAGGAAATACAGAGGACTGAGCAACATGTTCATCCACACCATGAGGATGCCATCAGCAAACTAGTCTGGGGAAACCATAAGACAGCAACCCAGTTTCCACCACACATAAAATATAAGAGGAGCCTTTAGACTGGCAGAGACGAAAGATACATGATGAGGAATCGCAGACATGGATCTCATGTAGATCTTGATTAAAGCAAATAAACCATAAAAGGGAAATAAATTGTGACATTTATGAGTCAATTGGAAATTTGAATGTGACTGAATATTTTATTTTTTGAGGAACTATTTTTGATTGTTTAAAGGTATGATAATGGTATTGCAATTATGTGGGGAGAAAAGAATCTTACTATTTTTTTAAGATTTTATTTATTTATTTTAGAGAGAGAGAGTGAGAGCGGGGAGTAGCAGAGAGGGAGGGAGAGGGAGAAAGAATCCAAAGCAGACTCCACACTGAGCACCGAGCCCAACTTGGGGCTCAATCCCATGATGGTGAGATCATGACCTGAGCCAAAACCAAGAGTCGGACACTTAACCCACTGAGCCACCCAGGTGCCCCAGAATCTTACTCTTTTAGAGATACATATTGAAACATTTAGAGATTAGTGATGAGGTTTCTAGGATTTGCTTCAAATTAGTATAGGAGGGGGTGTGTAGGGATGCTAAAAATGAAACAGTATTGCTTATGAGGTAGTCATTAATAAAGCTAGTGAGTTCATGAGAATTAATTCTCCTATCCTGTATTGTACTTCTTTGGTAACATAATGAAAAGTTTAAAAGACAACTATATGTGAATAGTAAAATCAAAAGGAAGAATATCTAAGATTATTCAAATAACAGTTGAATCAGTACGTATCTTTCTTCCTTTATCCAGAGGCTCGGGATATGAAGGATCCCTCTACACCACCCCTCCCCTCCAAAACAGGGATAAGGATTTCAAGTCTTGAATGAAATTGTGATGAATGTTTTATTACTCTTGCACTGAATTCAAAATTCTACACTATTTCTACCAACTGCCCCCTTTTGTGCTAAAGGCTTTCCAAAGTATAATCAAAGCAATTCAGTACAATTATAATCCTTTAAATGGTCATGGGACTTTCCAGTTTAATAAAAACTTCCAGAGACATTTATTAAATTCTTACCAAAACATAGAATAGATCAGCTAAACATTATTAATACCATTTTTATAGATGGGGTAAAAAGACAATAACCAAAATTGCACAGCTGTTATTTAGCAGAAAAAGTAGAATCCATGTTCTTTTCTTTCTGCTTAATATTTTTTCCCTACATAATGATGTTTCTTAGAAGAGCAAGATAAATTTAGTTTAAATGACACATCAAGATAAAAGCACATTTTGTTATTTTTGCTATCTTACAAAATCAAGAAATAAGATTAATATGATATATGATATATGATAAGATTTAAATTCAAGACTTAAATTAGTTTACATTTAATTTTTTTCTAAAATAGTGGCTCGCAGTTTTTCCATAAATTTTAAATGCTCTTGAAGTTTTTAAAACAAAAAATTGACTCTCTAAGATAAGAGAGACAAACTTTCCCCTGACAAATCATATGGTGATTTGCTAATATATACATTAAGAGAAAAAAATGTATTTAATTCAGTTATAACCCCCAAATGCTTGGATTTATTACCTTATCTTTTCCCAACTTTACATATATTATCCCTGATAAATTTTATCTTTGGAAGATCCTGCAACCATAAAGAAGATGCTTACTACCAATGTTATGATTAAGCATTGTCCTAAATGTCTTAAGCAATGCCTAAAGGTAGGAAAAGCAAATGAGAAGCTAATGCTGGAGGAGAAAAGGTAAATGCAGCATTATATTCAGATGACATGAGTAAATGCTGGATAACCTAAGGGAATCAACTTAGAAACTATCTGAACTTACAAAGGACTTCAATGTTTCTCTTATGGACCAGCAATAACCAGTTATAAAATATATGAGAGAAAGTACATTCAAAGTACCAACCAAAATATTAAATGTGAAGAAAACTGCAGGAATTAACTTAGAGATTTAAAAACTAAAGACTTGAATAAATGGAGGGGTAAAATATTTCTAGAAACAAAGACTGCAAATATATCAACTCTTCCAAGTAAATCTATAATTTTAATTCTAGTCAAAAATCTCAAAATTTTAAAGGTTTTTTTTTTTTTGCTTGTTTTTATCTTTGCTTTTTGTTTTTTATGATGAGAAGAAGAGTGATTTGGAGAAAATTAACTAAATCACTTGTAAAGTTCATCTTGAAAGTTAAATGCGCTGTAACTGCTAAGCGTTTTCTTTGTTTTTGTTTGTTTGTTTGAAAGGCAATGAGATTACAGTCTTGAATTATGTGTTTGTAATAATGAAAATAGCCTGGTCTTGAAATGAAGCAGTGCCAGAATCAGACCTAAATATAGGTGAATAATACATGAAATTGACAACATCTCAGTAGGGTGGAAACAAATGGTCAACCCATTGGGAAAAAATTAAGTTAGATTCTTTCCTCATACATTAAAATAAATCTCAGATGGACTACTAAATGTAAAATTAGTAAGCTTCAAAGCAACTGTCCCTGTCATAAGCCGCAGAGATAAGATTAACACATTAGCTACATAAAATTCTCAAAGTCATATATGCCAATTATCCCCCTCCACCCTAAATATAACCATGACACAAAATACAAACTCACTTTTGGCTACAAGTAACAGTTCCTGGGCAACCAGTGGTTTAAGTAGTAAAGATATCTCAGTATCTCACAGAACAAAAAGTTGGGGGAATGTGGTCCCAAGTTTGGTATAGTCATTCACTGATATCGTCAGTGACCTATTCTCTTTCCATTTGTGTCTCCACCATCCTTTAAGAGCGGGCTTTTCAAGCTGCTAGTGGTCATCTCATTTTGCAGAATGGCTGCCAGAGCTCTAACCATTAAATCCACATTCAAGGCAGGAACAAATGGGAAGGAGCACCACGAGCCATAACTGGAGTTTTTTTCATCATTGTTGTTGTTTTGTTTGCTTGCTTGTTTTTATAAGAAGCAAAAAGAGTCTAAGAACTCCCTCTGCCTGACCTCTGCTTATGTCTTAGTGTCTAGATGTGTGCCACAAGGCCATTCCCAGATACAAGGAAAACCAGGATTTCTCTTTACAGTCTCCAGAGATGGAGAAAGGGGTTGGCAGTGTGTGACTGAATTACCCAAAATTCATAGAAAGATGACAAAGTAGCCATATATAGGTAACAAAAAGATGTATTTGCACTCTGGAAAGAGTTTTTACAAATCAATAAAAAAATGGGAAATTATAATAAAGAGTCTAAGGATTTTAAAAAGCAATTTATTGGAAGGAAAAAACTAAGTAATGATTAAACAGATGAAAAATTATCTATCTCATCAGTAAGCTAAGAAATATCGGCTTGGAAAATATTAAATAGAGTTATGATCAGTTTGTGAGAAAGCTACTGTTTGTGGGAAAGTTACTCTACAATCTAGTTCCTTCATGCTTCCTTCCAGTCGATTTTCTCCCTCTAGGCAACCACTCTTATGATTTCTAGCATATATTACTTTTGTAATTTAAAAACTGCTTAAAACTTAAATATAAGAAAATCCTCAAAGGAGCACTCTGCAACGAACACAAGAAAATTATCACAAACTTAAGCTTAAGCAAATTGGCCATGAAAAATACTGTTATTGTGGAATGAGAGACTTTTAAAAATGAGATATTTGTTATATTTTAAAAACATTTGCAAACTCTCATTATTCTGCATCAAATCCTAATTTCTTTTTGTTCTCTCATGATTAAATATGTTTTGCACACAATATTAAGTATGAATATACCACTTAGAAATAACATTCCAAGAAGGAGAAGATTTAAAACCAGCCATTCATCTGGAAAAGTTAATTTCCTTCTCCTTATTGAGGTTGGCTCTTTTGGGGGGCCAAATTGGGAAGGCTCATTAATACCACCATGTTCATACTGAATACAATCAGCAAAAATACTCAAGGTTTCTGCCCCCTCACCTCTCCAGGGATCTCACAGTCCAGTTGAGAAGACAAAACTTTAAAAAACTAGTTCAGAGCACAGTTATTAAAGGCCAAATTGTAAGGACCATATGAGGAAGGAAACCTGTGATCCCTAACTTGCCCATCGGTTTTAGGTATCACAGGAGTGTGTGGCTGTAAACGTGCTCTGGAAAACACCTGCTATGATCTAGATGATTAATTGTGGTTCTCATGAGAAAGCTGGAGAAGTTATGGAGCTCAGGTCATCAAATGCCACCTGCTAAGTCTTGAACCTATCACCCATCTGTGATGACCTAGGTGCTGTGAAGGATCCACAGTTTTGGGAGGGAAGGGGGTGTGGGACTAGACAAGGAACACGAGACCAACTATAGTAATACCCTCTCATAGAAGACCAAAGTGGTCAGGCTTGAGGGAAAAAGTAGGTCAAGGAGGGGGCAGCCGGACCCAAGGCCCTATATCAATTTGTGCAGGCTGCCATAACCAAGTACCACAGGCTGGTGGCTTAAACAACAGAATTATTTTTCTCATAGTTCTGGAGGCTGGATGTCTCAGATCAAGGTATCAGCAGGGCTGGTTTCTCCTGAGGCCCCTCTCCTTGACTTGCAGATAGCTGCCTTCTGACTGTGTCCATACGTGGCCTTTGGTGGGGAGGGGGTGTGAGGGGACATCTGATGCCTCTTTCTCTTCTTATAAGGGCACCTGCTCTACAGGATTAGAGTCCCACCCTAACAGCCTCATCTAACCCTAATTGCCTCCTTAAAGGCCCTATCTCCCAATACAGTCACATAGCGGATTAGGGCTCCAACATATGAATTGGAGGGCAGGAAATAATTCAGTCCATAACAAGCCCCAAGGTGAGAATCCGTGTCTTACATCAAAAGGAAATGAACAGTCAGTTCTGAAGGAGCTGGGGACCTGTATTCCAGCACGGTGAGTGATAAGGATGGGTAAGAGTGCAGCTTGAACAAATCAAGCTTTGAGCTCACTGCTGCAGGGGACCCACCAGCAACATGGTGCTCCTGTCAAGGGCCTCGCCTCAGCCGGTGTTTGGGCTGGTGGGGCCTTTGCTACCTCAGAGAAGGCAGGCACAAAGCCCACCTCCCACCACCGATCTTCACATCCTGGCAGTGTCCTCCCAGGGCTGAGGAGCCCTGCAAACTGGGGCCATGTCCACCCCGAGGACAACTTCAGATCTGAGTGGCTTTTAATCCTTTGAAGCATCTTCACCCAGTCAATTCCTGCTTGTGTAAACAGGGAAGGCCTGGTACTGCTCAATCAGAATTTCTCCTGGTTTCAGGGGAACACCCTGTTGTATCCATATGGCTTAGTGTTGTACCTGTGCCTCTAATTTCTTTTCTCCTGAACTTCCTTGTTATAGCCTGGTTACAACTGGTAATGGAGGGACTTTCTATCTCCTTTCTGGATTCTTCCCAGAGAGAGATCTCTAACTGGCCCCATCCAACTCTCAAATATCCAGGCACACATTTAGGACCTCTAAAAGCCCACCTAATCTTTACGTTTTGACTCAGTGAAAACCCATGGGAAAACAACATTTCTGTCCCAAAGAGCCTGTATGTCCTGCTACAGTGGTGATTTTGCAACATGGCTCCCTTTAAAGCCAGCCCAGGAGAAAGCAAACTGCCTGGTTTGCCTCCTCATCAGCTCAGACGCCCACCCACTTGGGACTGCTGCTCAACCATTCACATGGCCCCATGTTCCCTGGGTATCCTGCCTCGAGACAGGAAACATGACTAAACCTTGATCCTGGGAGCACTTGCGTGTTGGAGAGCAAGAGCCCTCTTAGAGACAGCACAGACTTCTTGGCTAAGAAGATTCATACTCTGAGGGAGAGTCGGGCCCCCAAAGCTCACCGGTCCTTCTAAGGATTTGGTCCACCCATGTGGCTGGTCTGGTTGACCTTGGGAAGTAAGATCTGGGAAGTCAGAATCTGGCCAAGCAGTAGATTGGATGGTCAGATTTGACCGGTGTTGAGTGGGGTTTATAGAGCCCAAGAAGAAGATGGGACTGGGGCCCGGGAGCCACCTATGAGAGTGGATGGCCCATGGCCACCTCTCCTTCCCTAGTCTAAGAAAATGGCTTATTTCTAATGAAATCAGAAGACATATATTGACATCTGACTGTGTACCAAGCATGATGCTGGGCTTATTTCCATTTTTGTAGTGTAAAAATACGAATACATATTTTGCAAGGCTGCTGTGAAATATATATCTATGTTATGTATATCCTAAGATAGATATGAGGCTCAAGAGCCCCATTTCTTTTTATTGCCCACTTTATTTCTCTTTTTCCTCTCTAATGCCATCATCTTGTAATACAACGAACCCTTGAGTCCTTTCCACCCCCCAGACTGTCATTTATATACACCCAGTTCTGACACCACTTCTACCTTATCCCTGTCACTAAGGCCAAATAAGAAAGAAATCTACCAAGAAGCTTTTGTTCACTTCTCAGATCTATATCTGTGCACTTGCTTTTTCTGATACCTCCTAACTGCTTTCACACTTCCAGAAGCAATTTGAATCTGTCTGAGACTTTCCCCAGCCCGATCCTTTTAGGGCAAGTGGGACAAGATGGTTCCTCTTTGCTCCACCCCCACCAAGCACCCAGGCCTTTCCCTGGAAAGTACCGGCTACGGGGTGGTGTCCAGCAGCCATGGGCCTTCACTCCAGAGCTGGATTTAGGAATTTTCACTATGCCGATTTCTTCCAACTAAGCTGTTTCATTACAAGCATTAATGTCATTTTATTCGCTGTAAACATGATCTAGTTAAGACCACAGACCAAGATGTCATAATAAAAATTACATGAAGCGTGTTTTATTTTAAAGAAAGTCAAAATATAAAAAGCTGAATTTATGGGGCGCCTGGGTGGCTCAGTCATTAAGCGTCTGCCTTCGGCTCAGGTCATGATCCCAGGGTCCTGGGATCGAGACCCGCATCAGGCTCCCTGCTCGGCGGGAAGCCCGCTTCTCCCTCTCCCACTCACCCTGCTTGTGTTCCCTCTCTCGCTGTAGGTCACTCTGTCAAATAAATAAATGAAATCTTTAAAAAAAAACAAGCTGAATTTATAATAATGCCCCATGAAGCAATTTCTTGTATCAGCAAGGATTCTTCACCACAGGATTCCCTCCATCAGTAGCTTTAAGTCCATAAGGGGTACTGAGAGAGAGAGATCTTATTTAGTACAGTGGTTTTTTTAAACTGAGTTCCACGGGGCCATGGGGGTGTTCTGCAGAGATGCCTCAGTGGCCACTGTACTGAATTTTCAACCCCTACTTCAAAAAAAGCAGCTCAAGCAAAACAAAAACAAAACACATCACTCTGTCTGTTCTCTGTACCAGGCTTCCATGTATAAGGTCTGGTTTGAAGACAAGATTATATGACTAAAATGTTTTTAAAAAACCATGAACCTAATCTAATGTCATTCATTATACAGATGAGGAAACCAAAGAACAGAGAAATAGAGAGTCTTGCTTAGGAGTCAGAAGGTGAATTTGCATATTCTAATCCTGTCCAGTGAGTGTTCACCAGTATTCCATGCTGCTTTTCTGAAAGGTGAGGAGCAACAGGAAGAGAAGGAAATTAACCAAATGCATAATTTTTAAAACACCAGTAGCTATCTGAATAACACTCAGAATTGAAGAGAGAGAATCACTCAAAATACAAAACAATTCCACTAACCTGTTTGGCAATGGCAACCCAAAGTTCTGAAAAGTCCAGAGGGATTATTTTTAAGAGATGCATTTAATACTTGTGAATACATACAATTAAGTACCGAGGTTCTTATAATATGTTTTAATTAATTGACAAGAACACTTTAAAATTCAGATCAATCATTTGTAAAGAGGAACTTCAAAGATGCTTGAAGTAATTTTTTTCTCTTAAATATTTCAACCAGTGTGTTTATATTGTGTTTATATACCTGGTTTGCTTAACAAACCACTTTGACATTTAATGGTAAAAAATAAAATGTCAAATCATCTTCTGGCCAAATTATCAGAAATTTAGTATTAGTGGAAATTTTACTCTATGCACACCTACCAAGGGGTGGGGGCACTGCAAGGCCAACAATTTATTTTTTAGTGGGGCCTTTACGTATATCGACCATTTGAGTCACTCACTATCAGCTCATTAACATCATTTGCCTGCCCAGTTTCATGAGATCCCATGAAAGAAGTTTCGTATAGGGCAGCCAGAATGAACTGCTTGCCAGGTAACCCTCCTGGATGATCCTATGTGCAAGTCCCAGAACTCAGGGACATCTAGTCAGCCCCATGCAGATGATGGAACACAGTGGGTTGGACATTGTCCCAAAAGGAAGAAATGAGGACTGGGGCCCACACAGTCTCCAACCAGGTTCAGGGTGCCCACCCTACAACACTGTCATTTCCAGACACCACGGACAGGACCAGCTTGCCTGGATCAAAGGGTAGTGCTGACTTTGTAAGTCAAAACAGTAAAAGCAAGGCATGTATAAGAACTCTTCATACTCACAACTTTTCAGGAATATCTCTCTGGGCAGTAATTAAACTGGGAATTGAAAATCAAAAGAGAAAGGACTTCCATTACTGTCAAACCTGCATTTTGAATATCTTTGATGCGAACAACGTGCATTTCCTGTTTCATGCATCACTGTAATGTTTCTAAAGAACTCCCTATACGATTCCACTGACTACAATTCTTCTAAGGGAATGTGAGGCATCAACTGGCTTTTTTCAGTCACCCCAGGAATTTTTTAAAGCATATCTTTCAAGTTAGGCACAGCAGGGAGTCAAGCTATGGGGATCCATTTTTCCATCTGTGGTGACATTAAAGAGCATGGTACTTGGGACTTGACAGAGCAGCTCCTGGTTTCCACAGCCTGAGGGTAGGCACAGACATTGACGACACCACACAGAGTTTCCTTTCTCCTTTCTGTCAACCACACTGGGGTCTGTGGGTGCTGTGGCCAGTTGTGAATAATGCAAGATGTGGGGTGGGCTGCTCTTCAGCCATACAGCAAAATAGGCTCATGATAAAACCTTGGTGCCTACACCCTGAATTTCCATACCCGGGCAGGACAGCCATGACCGAATGGTACCATGGAGAGCAGCTCTTCCCAGGGGCTGATTTCCCGGGGTAGTACATGGCCTGGCAGCCAACCTGACCCAGGAGGAGTCAGGGCCCGGGGACCTGTGTGATCTCAACATCAGAGGCACAAAGTGATTCCTCTTACACAAAACAAACATTGGTTGTGTCCTCCCTCTTCAGGACAGAAGACCACATGAAGCCCAACCATTGCTGAATCTAAGGCTCCAAATGAGTAGAGTGGGAGAAGGATATCTTCCATTGGATGTTTATTGGCTTGTTTTTCATACTTCCCTCATATAGTTCCTCCACTATGTTCATCTCATGCCCCCTAGATTCACAGGAGTGCTTCTGTTTGCTGCCCTTGCCCCCAGTCCTTGTCACCGGTGACAAGAGGTTGTGTGCTCTGGCAAAAAAAAAAAAACAAGCAGCTTCCAGCCAGCAGAAAACAAATCCAGCAGCAGCCTCTCCCACACCCCGCTCTGCCCTTTGTGCAAACCAGTGCCATCCAAAGTCACATCAGGACAGTGCATCCAAGTCTGTCCCTGAGGGAGGAGGGCACAGGTCACCTCGGAAAGGATGTGTTTCTAGATCCCATTCAATATGAGCAGCTGACATATTGAAGCAAAGCCTACCAAGAAAACAGGAGAACATCTAGATGTTTTCATGAACACGAATCCTCATTCCAATGCTACTTCTACAGTTATTCCAGAAATCCCTGAGAGAAAATCTGTCCCCCTCTTCATTTCAGATCTCCACATGGCTCACCTTGTCACCTCCTTCAAGTTCACGCTCAAATATCTCCTCCCAGTGAGGCCTATCCTGGGCACCTTATTTAAAAGTACTCCCCCCACAACACACACACACTCTCAACATTGCCTTCCCTAACCCCCTTCCTGCTCTACTTTTTTCTTTCTCTTCAGCATTTATCACCTTATAAATATACTTATTTATGAAGTCCATTGTGTACTGTCTGTCTCGTCATTGCTAAGATGAGGTGGGGAGGAGTCTGTTTTGTTCCCTGATATAATCCCAGGTATTTATGTCTGCCACAGAGAAAATGCACAAGGTCAGAAGTGAAATTAGATTGTGATGGGGTTTTAATTAGTTAGGACATTCTACTACTAGATTTTTTAATGAAATACCCAAATAATAGCATGAGACCACACTTCAATTATCCTACTTCAATGACTAACTTACTTATTCAGAAACCATATCCTTTGTACTCTACTCTGAATGTAAAGAATGGGAGAGGAGATGGCGTGTGTGTGTGTGTGTGTGTGTGTGTAGGGGGCTGGTGATTAAGCTAGAGGGGAAATCAAGAAGACAGACTTCTTCATATTAACTGTGAGCCTAATTCTGCTCAGTGAGTGCCAGTTCTAATTTTTCAGAGCCAGGATCTCTTTCTTAACTATCGATGACTTGAAAATCCTCCACTGGCTTCTGGAACTGCAACAGAGATGAAGCTGACATGTATCATGCATTATTTGGTTTACAAAAATGAACTCTCACAAAACTTTCGAGATCCAAATTTATCCAAAGTGACAGCTGCCTTGGGCAAGGGTCCCTGGTCTGTAATAAATACTTCCTCAGATGTAGCATGACCACTGGAATAATGGTGTTACACTTCAAAGCCTGTCATCACAAGAGATTCTCCCAATCTTCCTTGAGGAACAATGGTTTGTCTCCTAAAAGGAGAAACCAACACAGGCTTCAATTTGTTTAAAACAACAGTAACAACAAAAGCAAAAATGTTATTTAGAGCTCAAATGCTTTCAGACTTTTTCTCCAGGGTGAACTGTTCAGGTAAATTGAGGCGGAAGGTCTGATATAGTGTGACAAGTCCAGTTTTTAGAGGCTGGGACTTGTAGTTGAAACTTCTCCTAAGCCAGCCACTAAACCAGCTGTGTGTCCTTGAGCAAGTTACCTAACCTCTCTGGTTTTCTCATCTCTAAGACGAGGTTGCTTAGAGCTAACCCAAGAGCTCTGCTTCTCCCTGCAGCAAGTTCCTTAACCTCAGTTTTATCACCTGTGAAATGGGAACAATGCTTTCCTCAAATAGTACAGTGCTGAGTACATAGTAGGCAAGCAGTTAGCCATGGGTCCCTTCCCCCCACTTCCTTTCTCTTCTTGTCCCAGCACTGTGAAGATGTTACTGTCATTTGGTTTCTGTTTCTTCCCAGGGCCTGTCAGGAGTCTCCTAATGGAAACCCTGGGAGGTGGAAAAATAATGAGGAACACCATGTTGGACAGGCCTCTGCCAGGACCCCTCCCCCATTACCACTCATTACCAGAGCATGGGACTTGAGGAACCGGCCCCTATGGACCCATTAATAATAACAGCTACCCTTTAATGAGCTCCTTGCCCACCACAGGCTAAGCTGGGGGCTGGGCATGTCTCATCGAAGCCCCACAACAACTTTATGAGGTGGCCGCTTTTACCCTCTTCTCTGTTCCAGAGAGACTGCGTGAATCTGAAGTTACAGACACAGGATTCTGACCGAGGTTCTTTCTATGGCCTTCCAGCTACACAGTCAAGGTGGCTGCATATTTTAGGCCTCCTCTCCAGAGACACTGCACCCTCCACCACCCAACTGGGCTTTTGCTGATTTCTGAAAGGTGTTCCATGGCTCAGGTTGTGTCTGCGTGGGTGTTGCAGCCAGCCTTCTCCCCTCCACTGACCGGCTGCCTGCTCATCTCCCAAATACCTGAACAGGAACAGGAACACCACTTGGGACCTGGTTAGAAATACAAAGTCTTGGCCCCATCCAGGACCTAATGAATCAGAAACTCTGGGGTGGGGCCCGGGAATCTGTCTTCACGACCCTCCAGGGGATTTTGAGGTAGGCTCCGGTTTGCGAACCACAGATGCTTGCTGCCATGCCCTGGGTAATCTTATGCACTAGGCTGTCGGGACAAGAATTACCTCAGAAGAATCCTGATATTCGAAAATGTTGCCGACTCTGCCTTTAGCAGAGAGCACTGACCAGCTGGCCCACAATGTGCATGGGGATTGGGGGAGGGGGCAATGAGGAGAAAGTTCTATTCCCAGGGAGAACAAGATGTTTCCTTTACCAGAATTGATGGGAAACAGCCAGTGTCCAGCAGAGGGACTAGCCAAGGTAAGCCAAAGTCCCCAGGAGAGTTTCAAACACAGGGAGCTCATGGACAAACACCAAATGCAGAAGACCAGAGATGGGTCAAGGTGAGAGCCATGGGCCAAGACGGCAAAGAGCAGTGACATCTAGAGAGGTCACGACTTCAGGTGCAGACACACCTGGACCATCTGCAGCTCAGGCAGTGGACACATGTCCAAAGCCTTGGTGGACCCCGGCCGTGGCAGGCAGGACACCCAACAAGTTGTCTCAGTGCAGAAATGCATGGCCATGTCTTTCCTTGATTATTTGCCTACTGTAGAAAGAATCAAGTCCTTCCCTTACCAGGGTCAATATACAGGTGGGGATAGGCAGTGCTGTCTGGGGAGGGGGCTAAGAGATGGAGAATGCTCTGGAAAAATATTCCGGAGACCTTTTGTCAGAATTCCTCAAACTGGGATGATAATCAGAAATGTTGCTTTTAGTAGACATAGTTGCTGGGTGAGGAAACCCACATTTGCCATGGGATGTAATATTCAGATCAAATAATAAAACACACATTATTTTCATTTCTCAATATAATGTAGTCAAAGAAATCCTATTTGTCGGAGATGCTTATCTTAAGCCAGAGGACAACCCCTTTTCTATTGCTCTCTAGAATCAAGTAAGACCAACCTTGGTCACGGTCCACACCTCAGGACGAGGCAGGGAATGAGTGGAAACATTTGCACTGAGTGGAGAACGATAGATGACCCTACCCTGAAGGGCTGGCCAACCCCTCCTGGGATCAGGGGAGGAGGACAGCACTAAAAGCAACTTTGAATTTGGTTTGTGCCCATCAGTTCTTTGTCATTTCCCCTCTTACAAACTATGTCACAGTGGAATGCGTGAGATGATTTTAACGAAATTACAGATTACAATGAAAACGTGGTCGAGGCAAGGAATTCTTATTGGGAATGTTTTTCTTTTTTGCCCTATGAAAAAACAAAAGCCTCATGTTAAGAAACTAAACCATTTTTATAGTTTGGACTTCACTGGTATATTAAATAGCATTTATTAAAATGCTTTTAACTCTGGAAATGTTAGAATGAAATATTAGCCCCTGAAAAATCAAATTGAGATCTTTAATTCTGATGTTAATGGAGAAGAATTGCCAGGAAGATGGCCTTGTAAAACTTTTTCATCAGGAAACGAGCAGCAACTGAGGCTGAGACAGGAGAAGAAGATGGTCAGAGGGGGAGAGGTGGCGATGGAACAGCCCGCTGGGGAGACACGGAAAAGACCAGGGGCTGACCAGAACTGAGGGAACATGTGTACGATCTGAAGTGGAGACAGCGTGACCCCAAAGATGAGTTCTGGATGTCAAGAATTTTTTCTCTGGGGGAGAAGTTGTGGGGGACAAAGGTTTGGAGAAGCAGAAAGCCAAAGACCCCAGCTGGTCTCTCAATTTGTCCCGTGGTGCTCCTCCAAACCATTCTCCACTCTTCAGCCAGAATGAACCCATAGAAACCCCAAAATTATCCCTATATCTGTCCTCTACTTAAAACACTTAAAGAATATAATCCTTACAGGGCCTAAGGCCCTACCTTGTCCAGCCCATGCCTTCCCCTCCAGCCTCATCCCCATCCTCCTCTCAGGCCTTCTCTCTGGGCCACAGACAATCTACAGGACTCCTGGCCTCACAGACTCTCTTCTCTCCTGGTGTCACCTGCCTGGCACTCCTCCTCCTTGCGATTTCAGCTTGAAAGCCGCCCCTAAAGAAAGATCCCACGCTGGTATAGCACCCTGCCTTCAGCAGTGAATCGCTCATCAGTGAATCTCTGCACTTAACAGATTTGTGTGTGCTCGATGTCTATCTCTGCTGACCCTTGTGAGCTCTCTAAGGGCAGGAATAGGTCTATATTGCTCATTACTACTCCCAGCATACAATACCTGGCATGTTGCAGGTATGTTGCTTAGTATGTGTTGAATGAATGAATGAGTGAAGGAGTAAAGGAAGGGAGGGACACAGCAGGTGTCCCACTACAGTGCAGCCCAGGAGGCAGGGTGCTGTCTCCATGATGAACTCTGCTTCTGGAGTCAGACACCCCTGGATCCAAATCTCTCCTCATCCCCCTACTACCATAGGTAATTGCCTTGGGCCCATAACTGAATTCCTTCCAAATTCAGTTTTGTCATCTGTGAAATGGAATCATAACAGTACCTCACTCACCAAGTAGGGATTGAATAAAATGCACTCCACCACATGGATAAATAACACTACCATCTATCGAACACTTGTGTGAGCCAGGAACTCTTCTCAGTTTTTGTAATATACCCTCCCATTTAACTTTTACAACAACTTAATGAGGCAGGTCCTCTCTTTCGCCCCATGTGACAGGTGAAGAAACTGAGGCCCGAGTCATAGTAGCATGAGTCAACACAACTACCAGGTTAGCGGCGACTCTGGCTGTGGGCTTCCTGAGCCCTCATACTCGGTGGCCACCGGCCTGCTTCTCACATATTGAGTGCCAACTTGAGGGAAGCTGCTATTCATTTTATAGGATCAAGAAACTTCCTAGGATAGCCACAAAATAATGAAGATCAGTAATCCCCAGAGGGGTTTCACTTTTCAGTGCTCACCTCAAGGAGCCAGCATGCTGGAAATCAGAATGACCATGCAAACAGCTTTCGGGAGTCCCAAGAACTGCTCTCCCACTGAGGAGATGACCTCCCGGGGAGGCAGACAGGCCTTTGTTAGCTAGTATGGCCATTTCTTTCCTACATCCTGTTGCTGTGACCTATTAGGTTCTAGGGACCTGGATAGGAGACAGCAGTGACTTCTCCAGGCCCTCATTGGCCTCAGAAAAGACTACAGAAGGAACTCAGTGGGCTCAAACAGGAATGCCTTGCAGGGGAGCATTTTCTAGGTATTTCTACTGGATCCTTCAACTTAGAGGTAAGAACTGCCATTTCCTAAAAAAGCACACCCACACCTCAACCATTACCACACACATGCTCTCTGCTGAGTGTTCGTGTGGGCAGCTGGGAGTGAGAAGCTCTGGAGGCATGACATAATTTGAAAATACCATGATCCATAAATATTTGTTGAAGAATGAAAGAATAAATAGTCAATCAGTCAAGAGTTGATTAAGTGGCAATTTTCAAAATGGTGGAAGGGACGGGCTCAGATAGCCTGCTCCATTGCACTGATGAGATTAGAAAACACTAATGAACATACCTACCTTTGCCATTTTCCCTTTTCTTTCTTCACAGAGTTTACTTTCGATATATATAGACCCCCAGTCTCACTTGTAAGCCAAATTTTTATGACAATGGGCCATATTGGCTCTATAGTTTCCTTGCAATATTTCAACCCAACATGAAGAGAAGAGCAGACTTGTATTAAGTAAGAGTTTATGTTGCTCACATTCACTTTTGAAGGAGGTTCTGTGGAGGTGAAACGGGTATCGAGTAGAAGAAACGCCAGTGTGTAGTTGCCTTCTCTAAAACATTAAATAATGAGACCTAACTTACCAAAAGAGGTGAGATCCTTCAAAATATAACTTCTAGTCATTTCTCATGTGAAGTTTTATTAAACTCTAGAATTCAGTGCCATTCGATCTTGAAGGAAGATTTATATTCCTGTAGACTCTGATGGATAAGGTAGTAGTTAAGAGAGCTGGACATCACACACTGCATTTAGGACCTCGGGCAAATTACTTTACCTCCATTTACACCATGAAATATGGAAGAAAAAAAAAGAACCCACTTCATAACACAGTGCAGGGCAGCGTAAAAGCTCACACTAGATGTCGTTATTTTTACTTTGGCTTTATTTTTCTGTAAATTGGAAAGTAGTGGAAAATAATGATGGGGAATTTTTTTATATCAAGCTTACTCTAAAAATACTCTATTTTTTCTGATCTTGGGAATTAAGAACTTGTCTAGAACAAAGTTAGTAGAAGAGATAATGTCTTCCTTCAAGTCTACATAAATCAACAAATCCTTAGTTAATGATTGTTGAATTTAGATTCATCATTTTTCTCAAGGAGTCCAGCTTCAGTTTTCTGAGAATAAAAAAGGCAAGGGCTTCCTATAAACTCATTTGGAATAATGTGGATGTGCATGAGGTTTATCTTTCTCTA
Source organism: Mirounga leonina (assembly GCF_011800145.1). Taxonomy (NCBI): domain Eukaryota; kingdom Metazoa; phylum Chordata; class Mammalia; order Carnivora; family Phocidae; genus Mirounga; species Mirounga leonina. The sequence goes on along the minus strand of NW_023270709.1, from coordinate 5,889,649 downwards.
ATGATGTCTATCCTTCTGGTGGTTTTGAATAGAAATGCTGCCTACCATGGTAGTTAGGGAGGAAATAATCAGGTAGAGCCCATTTCAAATCTTCCCCCAGACATTTAATTGTTTCCTACATAGGCTCAAGCCTTATTTCATTAATGTAAATAAAAATAGTTGAAAATCAGAAAAATAGTCTGCAGTATCCATTATGTTTATTAGTAAAATTTGTGATTATGCCTTATCATCAGGAGTATTTTTTTAGTAGTATTTTTTTAAATCCACCTATATTGAGGGCCCAGCATCTCTTTATCATCAACAAACCTCACTGGGCACTTCCTACCTAACAAGACTGTACCACATATTGGCCATGAAAAGATGTATCAGAATCAGCCATTCTTCAGAGAAGGATCACGGTAGCCAGCCTCTGAGATGAGCCTCAATAATGCAGTCTCCTGGTGTTCACATGGTTGTGTGGATCCCTCCCACGCTGCATTAGGGTTGAGTGTGTGTGACAAATAGTATAAGACAGAAGTGATGAAGTCACTTGGAGTCTAGGTTATTAAAGACATTGGCTTCTGCCTTGCTCTCTCTTGAATCACTCACTCATGGAAGCTGGCTGCCATGTTGCCCTGTGGAGCTTCCCACACAGTGAGGAACAGGGAGGGCCTGAGGGAGTACAAGTCTCCTGCCACAGCCAAGGGAGTGAGCTTAGCAGCGGATTCTCTAGCTCCAGTCAAGCTTTCAGATGCCTGCAATCTTGGCTGAGGGCTTGAATGCAACCTCGGGAGAGACCCTGAGGTAGCCCACCCAGCTAAGCTGCTCTCAGATTCTTGACCCTCAGTGACTAGGACTACGGACACTTGTTTTGCAGCAACAGGTAACTGTTGTGCTCAAGGGTATGGTCTAGTTGAGAAGGCTGTCCACACACTTAGGGGAAAAAAATACGTGTAGTACAAGGTAAGAGTCAAATAAGCAGCAGAAACCAGAGAGAAATTAATGCTTAGGAAAGAGAGCAAGAGAGACCGAGAGAGAGAGACTGACTAACCTGCGGGATGGGAATTCCACCAAGTACTCCATCGAGGAGCTTGCTTCTTATAACATCTATTCAAATGAGCCCTCTTCCGTTCTTTTCTAAAACCCAGAAGTCATTCTGGTTGGGGGCTTGCCCAACCAGGGTTGATGTTTGCCTGATAGCCTTTGGTATGACCATACAGGCTATAAAAAGTTTGAGTTAGGTACCAGTTAGTGAAGAGCTGATGTCCCAAGGCTCTCAAATGCTTCCCTCACCCAGGCCTACCTGCATTTTAACTAACAAGTTTTTGAGTGGTCCCGCAGGGGTGTCCCAGCCCCTGTTCCCACTCCCGCCCCCAAGACCAACATCAGTCTCATTGATCGGTGGCCATGCCATATCACCTGCCAGATCAATGTGAGCTGAGCCAGGACATAGCACATGCTGGTACTGTCTTTGAGCCACCTCTCTGAAAGATGGACTTGTTTCTGTTCCAGTGAAACTCTTTTTGCTCTGCTGCTGTGAGAAATTAAAAAGGAGAGGCACCTGGGTGGCCCAGTTGGTTAAGCATCTGCCTTCCGCTCAGTTCGTGATCCCAGGGTCCTGGGATCGAGCCCCACATCGGGCTCCCTGCTCAGCGAGGAGTCTGCTTCTCCCTCTCCCTCCTCCCATTCATGCATGCTCTCTCTCTCAAATAAATAAAATCTTTTTAAAAAAAGAAATTAAAAAAGGAGATTTAATTAGAAGTTTCCCTCCCTTCCAAAGCTTTGTGGTCCTCTATACTGCCCCAAAGATGTAGTTGCTAAGGTTAGTTGCAGCAAAATGAAGAGGAACATTATGATCTGGTAGAGTCAAAGTTTATACATATATCTTTTTGTCTATAATAATACTGAATATATAGATTTGACTATATATATAACTATATATATAACTATATAACTCTCTCTATATATATATACATATATATGTATAAGTATATATATATATATATATATATATATATATATATATATATATATATATACATAAGATCTATGGAACAAAAGTGTGATTTGATTTGAATGATTGGGGAAAGTTGCTTAATTTTCATTCCTTATCTTTCCTTTTTTAAGTGTGAAGCCTTTAAAAAAAAACCTTTCTAATTGTTTATAATGCCCTATATGATTTTTATTTTATTTTTTAAAAGATTTACTTATTTGTTTGAGAGGGAGTGAGGATGGGGGCGGGGGAAAGGGGCAGAGGGAGAGAGAATCTCAAGCAGATTCCCTGCTGAGTGTGGAACCTGGTACATGCTTGACACGGGGCTCAATCTCAGGACCTTGAGATCATAACCTGAGCCAAAATCAGGAGTCAGACACTTAACCGACTGAGCCACCAAGGCACCCCTATGATACCCTATATGATTTTACAGTAGTGTCTTATAAACTAAATGCAGGTCTCAGATGAATGCTCCTCTTCCCAAAATTGAGGTCACATATTTGAAAGTGCTAAGCAAGTGTCTGGCACACATTCAGCCCTTAATAAATGTCAGCTTCCTTTTTCTTATTTTCTACAGACACATATTATGACTTCGTTTTATCAAAAGTAGAGGCCTCAAAATACAAAAATAATCATCAATTTTCAGAAATGGAACAGAGATTCATCTGAAGTCAACTGTATTGTGAGTGAAATGAACAGTGTCTGACTTTACCAATAAGAGGGTCCCCTTGTCTTGGCCCCTTTCAAAGGTTTACAGATGTTTACCTTGGTGGTTTTGACAGGTAGCCAAGAGCAATTTCTCAGCAACAAAGAGAAGTCCTGTCAAAGGGCTTCTTACTTTATCACTGCTTCCCAATAAAACATCCTGTGTGAGGCTTAGATGCCTTTAGATACAGAAGAGAAATTCCCCTTTCAGGGAAGAGACTGCCAACGAACACAGTAGGTAAAGAGAAGCCGGCTCATCAAATGCAGCATGCACCACATTCTTTCTACCTGGTTTATGACTAAGGACGTATCTCCCCATTTTAGGTGTGTTACAGGCTCTCAGACACACAAAGCACATTTGCTGTTGTGAGTTTGGATTCCAGATGACATCACCATGTCTCAGAGTCCTTGGCTGGGATGGTAGCCCAAATCTTGTTCATTCAGCAAGGTGGGACTGCTTATTACCTACCCGTGTGGGATGCTGGCCCATCTAAGAGTTCAGATCCCAAGTAGGCTCGCAGCCCTGCCCTGGGGGCCACCATGGCCACCCAGCCTGCCTCACCCAGAGGGCAGTTCCCTCTGCCCATCACCTGGGCCTGTTTACCTTTGGTCTGGATGTGGTGGGACAGTGCGTTAATTCATGGATACTTAAGCCCTAATTAAAAAAGCAATCCAAGGGGCGCCTGGGTGGCTCAGTCAGTTAAGCCTCTGCCTTTGGCTTAGGGTCCTGGGATGAAGCCCTACATCCGGCTTCCTGCTCAGCAGGGAGTCTGCTTCTCTCTCTCTCTCTCTCTCTCTCTCCCCCCCCCTCTACCCCTCCCCACCACTCATTCTCTCTCTCTCAAATAAATAAATAAAATCTTTAAAGAAATAAAAAATAAATAAAAGGCAATCCAAAAACTGGGAAAAAATACTTATAATATGTATGAGAAAAATGACAACCCAATAAAAAAAAGGACAATGGACACAAATAGGCAATCTATAAAAGAATAAATACAAACAGCTGGTAACATATTTTAAAAATAGTCAAGTGATAATCAAAGAAACTCAAGTTGAAATGGGACACTAGGGGGTAGAGGGGGGAGAGTCAGTATTGACAAGAGATTGACAAATAATAAAGACAAGGGTAGGCCTGAGTATGGGAACCAGGCACTCGGCTACTACTGGGGAAGAAGTGGATAGGTCAGACTTTTGGGGAAGGAAATTGGCAACATGTTTTTAAAATGCATATACACCATGACCCACAAATTACACTTATAGGAGTTTATCTTAGAGAAACAACTGGACAAGTGTGCAACATGTACATGTAACCACATGAATCTCAGCCTTTGTGATAACAGAGGAAATGAAAAGAGCACAAATGTCCCATAGTGGGGGACTGGTTAAATAAATCATACCAGCAGTGCAATAAAATATTATATAACATGACAAATGTGAATTATTTTGATGTGGAAAAATGCTCATGATATACTAAGAGAAAAAACAGTTATGGAATTCTGTATTTAACTGAATAGATCATACCTTTGATACACCAATATACTGTGTATCACTAAGGGGGAAATAAAACATTTGTACATATGTAAAAAGGAAGTTATAAGGGAAACAAATTAGTTAAGGTGCCCCTAAAGCTTCTTCACCTTCAGAGCTGAACTCTCCTGGATAATGTTTATCTTCCTAGGAGGGGAGGATGGCTGGAGGTTGAGTTCAATCTCATGGCCAATCATTTAATAAATCATGCTTATATAATGAAGCCTCAGGAAAAACTCTGGACCCTGAAGCTTGGGTGAACGCAGATTTGTATCTTTTGGCTATAATAAAACTGAATCATAAGTACAGCACTTTCTGAGTTCTGTGAATCATTCCGATAAATTATCAAACCCGAAGATGTAGTGGCCTGGGGACCCCCAGCCTGGCGGCTGATGCCTGGAGTGAGGCCAGTACCGTGGAGGACCGAGTCCTCCTCCTGTCTGGGCTAATTCTGACTGGTTGGCATTAGAAGTCATTGCAATCTGTTTTGTAAAAACTAATAACAAAGTAAACACGTACGTGTGCTCATAGACAGTAAAATATGTAGAAGCATATACATTAAAATTTATTAAAGGTTCTTGACTGATGGTACTCTCCATGACTTTTATTCTCTTCTTACACTTTTTAAATATTTTCTGAATTTGGAAAGTGATTTCATGATATTTTTAGTCAAAAAAAAAACCCCAACTTATTTCTCTCTCAAGAAAGAAATAACTTGAAATACTGGTAACTGGGCACTCAAACTCAGGGCACCTGGGTGGCTCATTCAGTGAAGTGTCTGCCTTCAGTTCAGGTCATGATCCTGGAGTCCCAAGATAGAGTCCCTGCTTCTCCCTCTGACCCTCCCCCTCTCGTGCTCTCTCTCATCCTCTCTCAAATAAATAAATAAAATCTTTAAAAAAATAAAATAATAAAATAAACAAATACTGATAACTTGTCCTTATAGAGTGGATTCCATAGGTTTCTTTCTGCAAACACAGTCAAAGGCATCTTTTCTGGCTCTTGCTTCAACGTACATAGAGTTAGGCCATGGTTATAAACCCAAAACACAAAAACTATTTCAAAAATGCATGCTTAAAAACAAAACTAAACATCTATCCCTCTGCCTTTCTTAGTGGGAAAGGCAAGAGCAGATATAAGGTCATGATAGCAAAGTTGTGGAAACTTGGCTTTTTTACTAAAGGAAAGATTGACTACAGCACATAAAATGGAGAACAAATTATGAACATCATCCCAAACCATTAAAACTACCAACTCTGGGCGCCTGGGTGGCTCTGTTGGTTAAGCGACTGCCTTCGGCTCAGGTCATGATCCTGGAGTCCCGGGATCGAGTCCCGCATCGGGCTCCCTGCTCGGCAGGGAGTCTGCTTCTCCCTCTCCCACTCCCCCTTTGTGTTCCCTCTCTCGCTGTGTCTTTCTCTGTCAAATAAATAAATAAAATCTTTAAAAAAAAAAAAACAACTACCAACTCTAAATATAATTTTAAAAAATTTTTTTAATTAAAAAAAAAAAAAACCCTGCCCAAGCAAGAATGAGTTCAACTGCCTTCTCGAGCAATCGAAGCTGAGGCCTTACTCCTGACTGCTGGGAGAGGCCCCTTTAAGCAGCAAAGAAAAGTTGGTCCTGATGGGCCACCCGCAGCATGGGATGGGACCACAGTGGTTCAGCGGTGCAAGCCCTGACAAACAGCCGCTTCCACCGAGACCCAGGAAGGGCCCTCATCACATTTGTTCTCCCTGCTCTGGTGGCACCCCCACCACAACTTCACCGACAGCTTCTAACCTGCCGCGGGAAATGGAATAACCACACTGGTAGCTACGGTAGGGGTGAGTGGACTCAGTGTGGGTGAAATCCTTTAGTACTTTCACGTGCGTACTCTGTAGCCTCTGTTTGCCCCCGGCCATCGGGACTGGTTGCCACCTACATTGCCGTGTGTTGGGGCAGCAATGAGGGTCCACTTCACAGAGATGGGGTCGTTGATGACATACAGTGGCTGGTTCCTGGGACCTCACGTGGGCTTCTCTGTGCCACGCGCGCTGGTCACCCGATCCTTTCGTCCACTTTGCCTGTCCAACTGGTGTTCGATGCATGGACAGGTGATGCCAGGACTTCAGCCACGGAAGTCTATGACGTTCTGGCATTAGCAGTAAGATCTAGTATTAACGAGGGTAGAGAAGGTGACCCATGCCAATTTCAGAGCCTGTCTCCTCTTGTTAGGCTTATTATACTCTACCTACTATATGTTTGTGGTATCTAATTTCCATGGTGCTGAAATTTGCAGGTTTCCCCTGTTCCCTGTAATGTGGTCTGCTTTATCCTTATCACGAAAAACATGTGGATGATGAATTCCCCAGGCCCTCCATCTGTGACCTTTCCCGGCTCAGCAGAGCACAGGTAATTGTATTCAGAGATATTTTCCAGCCTTGAAGGAGCCGCTGTTGGCAACACAGAGGGCATTTCAAGCTTGCAGGTGCTTGGCTTCACACGCACCTGGAAAACTAAAGGCTTCCATTGTGGGAACAGAACAGGTGAGCCATTGATTTTTGCTTCAGTGGTGAAAGCAACTACTTTAGCCCTGCTCTGTAATCTGCAATCTCCAGTGAACCTAAGCATTTCTTTTTTTTTTTCTAATGGAACAGGGTAATAGGCTTAGCTAGTGTTCAGAGAGCCGGTGCGTGCGTGCGTATGTATACGTGTGTGTTTTATAAAACAAACCCTGAAGTCTAAAGAGAAGCAAATGAATACTCTCTTGCTCTTTAAGGAATGACAGTAGAGGCTAGTGTTCCTCTCCCTTCATCCCCATAGTGGTATTTGGAGGAGACAAAGGCACCCAAGCACACAATAGATACCATGTCTGTGTTAGTGACCCAAGAACAAGGACAGGGTGGGGTATGATTATATAAGGCAGAGATTCTCATCTGCTTCTTCTCGTTGTTTATTTTCATAGTTCTATGTTTAAAGTTCATCTGGTTCTTATCATTTTTCTGTTTTGGGCTCTATGTTCATTTTGTCTCTACGGTCCAAAAATTTGCACATAGTCGGTGTTCACTAGATATTTGCCAAGTGAATTAATGCTAAATTTTGCTTTTTTGCCAAAGAACCTTATGAAATGCAATGCCAAGGGAGGCTTAGATCTTATCAGATCTTATCGTTAATGCCAGAATGCCAAAGACGTCTGTGGCTGAAGTCCTGGCATCACCCTTCCATGCATCAAATACCAGTGAAGAAGAACCTGGGGTCAAGATGGTACCAATGGCAATGGAGATGCAGATTCTAGAGCCATACTGACAGGGTAGGAATCCTGACTCCACTACTTACTAAGTGACCTTAAAAAAATTACATGATTTCTCCATGATTCACTTTCCCCACCCAGAAAATGGGCATACGACTAGCAGTATATTGTTTAAGTGTATGAGAAGTAAATAGTTGAAGTTCTTGGTAAGCAGAGTTTTGTCTACTATCATGGAGAGCTCCCCACTCTCTCAGGTCCTCTCTCTCACCTGGAAAGACCCTGCGGTAGATTATGTTCCCAAAGGCAGCCACCACAATGACTCCCCTTTTATGTGCACTTTTGCACTATGACCTCACCACTCTTCCACCAAAAGGTGAAGTTTATGTTCCTTTCCCTTGAATCTGGACTGGCCCAGTTGCCTGTTTTCACCAATAGATTCTCATGGAAGTATACTGTATAACATCCAAGACTGGGATTTTAGAGATCTATAGCTTCCCTCTCTGCCTTTAGAAATACTCCTTCTTGGAAACCAGCCACCATGCACTGAGGAAGCCCAAGCAGCCATATGGGCCCCACCTCCCACCTGAACTCCCACCTGGTAGCCGGCATACTGCTACCATGTGATTGAGGCCATTTTGGACCTTCAGGTTATTCCAGTGCCTTGGGTACTTAAAGCAAAAATCCTCCTGGTCAATCCACCAAATCATAAGATTTAGCTACTAAGTTTTGGGGTGGTAACCAAAAATTATGTCTAAATGACTTAAATTCTCCAGTGGTACAGGAAATGTAGCTGGTGTGTGTGTGTGTGTCTGCAACTATGGATTCTGTTACAATCCATGGCACTACCATGTAGCCCCTATGCACACTGGGAGGTATTTATCAGGCCACACTATAACTGACTCTTTAACCGGGGTGTGGACAACTGTCTCCCTACCAGGGTTGAAAGCCCCCTTTTCTAACTTCCAAAAGGGCCATTTGCTTCTTCAGATTCCCATCCTTTCTTCTGAGGAAATGAGGACAAATTCTCCAGGCCTGAACCATTATTTGTCCTCACTCTTCCTACTCAAATTCCTTGCCTCACTCCTTTCTTCCCATAGTCATCTCAGGGACAGTTTCCTGATCCCTCAGTTGACTAGAGCCTCTCCCCACCAAGACAGTCCAGCCACCTTACTGCCCCTGCCTGTTACTCAATATCATAGCCCCACTTCCTGGAGGATCCTGCTGCTATAATACACCCATCAAGACAAAGAACATATAGTGAGAGAATTTCTCTCCTCAGGGTGAGAGTTGGGGCTGTCCTGACACACCCCGCATAGGTCACAAGTAGCTTTCACCTCCCTCTTTAAGAGTCAAATGTCCTAAACCTCAACCCATAGCCCAAAGTCTCTTCGCCATGACTCCTATAAGCCTTAGCAAGGTCTCATGTAATTGAGACTCCAGGTGGTTTCTCGCATATCCAGAGTTCTTGAGTTAAATATTAGACTTCACATTCCACATCTACTGGATTCTTGCTAGACTAATAGAGACGAGTCATTTGCTTAAATGTCACTATACAATAAATCAATACTCAAATAAACTAAAATTTAAGTTGAAATGACATTTCTTTTCCAGTGGTTTACTTAATTTACACACACACACACACACACACACCAGGGCCAATAGTGAATTATTATCAGAGAAATATGGGGGCATGTTTATCCCCCCATATCCCATTTGACTGAATCATCACCCCCAAATAAAACCTCAAATTCATTAAGCAGTTACTGCCCATTACACTTTCTCCCTAGCCATTGGCAACCACCAATTTGCTTTCTGTCTCCATGGATTTACCTACTCTAGATTTTTAAAAATATTTTTATTTATTTGACAGAGAGAGACACAGTGAGAAAAGGAACACAAGCAGGGGGAGAGGGAGAAGCAGGCTTCCCACTGAACAGGGAGCCTGATACGGGGCTCAATCCCAGAACCCTGGGATCATGACCTGAGCCGAGGGCAGACACTTAACCAACTGAGCCACCCAGGCACCCCACCTATTCTAGTTTTTTTATATACACCGAATCATATGTGACCTTTGGTGCCTAGTTTCTTTCAGTTAACATAATGTTTTAGAGATTAATCTATATTGTAGCATGTATCAATATTTCATTCTCTTTTATGGATGAATAATATTCCACTCTGGGGTGTCTGGTTGCCTCAGTTCATTAAGCATCTGCCTCCAGCTCAGATCATGATCTCAGGACCCTGAGATTGAACCCTGTGTTGGGCTCCCTACTCAGTGGGGAGTCTGCTTCTCCCTCTCTCTCAGTTGCTTCCCCTATTTGTGCTCTCTCTCTCTCTCAAATAAATAAATAAAATCTTTCAAAATAGTAATAATATTCTAATATTCCATTATATGGATATACCACATTTGTATAACCATTGATCCACTGATGAACATGCAGATTGTTTCCACATAGACCTAGAAAAGAAAGACTGATGTGAGGCTTAGTAATGAAAAAATAGATTAGAAATGCAAAGAATTGAAAAGTGGTGAAATTCTGGCCAAGTCGGAGTGAAGAGTTTTCACCAAGGACTTGAGCATTCAGTTGAATGAAACCCAAAAAACCAATGTTTTCATAACAAGGATAACTCACTGAGTAAAAACCTTGCCTCAGGGCTAAAGAAAAAAACTGAAATGAAGAAGCCATAACAAAGAATAGAATCAAGCTTGACAGAATCAAAAAGACCCATCAGTAATTTCCTGTCTGGAAATACAAAACCCAATATACATTAAAGGAAGAGAAAATGATCCAAACTTCTGAAAATATATTATCTATAATGTCCATCATATAATAAAAAAACTAATCGATATATAAAGAAGCGGGAAAATGTAAACCATAAACAAGAAAAAAACTCAATATAAGCAGACTCTGAGGTTGTCTAGATAGTAAAATATACTTATAAGGAATTATAAATGCTATTATAAATATGTTCAAGGACTTAAAGGAAAAAATGAATACAATGAGTGAACAGATGTCATATCTCACCATAGAAATAGAAATTATAAGAACTGTTTGACAATTTTAGAACAGAAAATAACGATATTTGAATTTTTAAATTCATTGACTCTACTACAGACTTTACAGAAAAAAAGTATAAGAGAATACTATGAACAATTTTCCACCAACAAATTAGACAACCTAAATGAAATACAACTTCCTAGAAAATCACAAATTACCAAAAGTGACTTAGAGGATATAGAAAATCAGAACAGATCTATAACAAGTAAAGAGATTGAATCAATAATCAAAACCTTCACAAAGGAAAGCTCAGGACCAGATGTCTATACAAGTGGATTTTACCAAACATTTAAAGAATAAGCACCAATCCTCAAACTCTTTCAAAAAACAGAAGAGTAGGAAAAACATTCTAATTCATTCTATGAGGCCAGCATCACCCTAATGCCAAAGCCATACAGATATCACCAAAAAAGTAAACTACAAATTAATATCCCTTATGAACATATACATGCAAAAATCCTTCATAATACTAGCAAGCTGAATTCAATAGCAAATTAAAGGATTATACACCATAACTAAATGGAATTTGCCCCAGGAATACAACTGAAATTATTCAAACTAGCCAATCCTAAAACTGCTTAACCTGCCTCACCTGTCCCTTCTTGCAGAAAACACAGTGAAGCCTTTTACCCACAGCTCCCCCATCCCTTGCCTCCTGACTGATCCTCATGCTTTCCCATGTGGCCCTGCCACAACCTTCAGTGGCAATCATCCCCTGATTTGTTGGCCTTACTATACCTCAGATTTTCCATTAATACATTATATTTTTAACAACACAGTACCAGGCACTTAGGTTCTCCATAAATATATGTTGAATGAATATACCAAATGAGATATGAAGTATCTTAAAGACTGCAGAATTTCAAACATGTAAATAATTATCCCCTCTCTTTTTTTTCCTGGGAATGTTCTCTTCTTTATAACTTTGTGATTTGGGATGTCAGTTCTCAAGTCACAATGCCTTCCTAGCTGTGTGACCTTGGACAAGTTTTTCACCCTCTCTGAACCTTGGTTTCCTTATATACAAAATATGAATAATAATGCTCGTCTTGCAGGGTACTGTGAGGAATAAATAAGTGCACATTTACAAAGCTCTTATAACAGTGCCTGATCCATTGTGGGGCGCCTGGGTTGCTCAGTCAGTTAAGCGTCTGACTCTTGATTTCAGCTCAGGTCATGATTTTAGGGTCCTGGGATTGAGCCCTCCATTGGGCTTGTGCTCAATGGGGAGTCTGCTTGAGATTATCTCCCTCTCCCTCTGCCCCCACCCCATCTCTAAAAACAAATAAATAAATCTTTTTTAAAAATCAGTTGCAATTATTATCCCACCAATCCCTCCCTCAGCTCCCTCTGCTGATATTCAGTAGGCAAAGTTGGAGTGCAGCTCATACCCTTTAGCCTGTCACAGGTCTTCTGAGCCCCAGATGACTCATTTTTTCCAGCCCATCAGTGTCACTGTTAGAGCTATGCAGAATATAAAAAGAAAATCAACAACAATAAACCAAAGTTTTCTTTCCAGTCAGAAGGTAGGCACACTTTTAGTGCAATTTGTCATCATTTTGCTCTCAAATTGCTATAGAATTCTGCTTCTAAAACTTCTTCCCATTTGGGTCTAGAATTAGCTTTAAAACTCATAAGAGGGAAAAAAAAACAGAAATGCAAGTTTCTCTCTTTAAACAAAGCAGCCATACATCAACAAAAATCACTGCAGGCTTCCCCTGTCCAGCTCATATTGCTCTCTCACCTCTCCCAGGGATTAAATGAGTTCCATTATGTCTCTGCAGGATGCTTTGTCAATCTGATGAGGATGTTTGGGTATAAATTCCACTCTGCTGGGCTGAAAATGGAAGATTTCTCCTTCCTGAGAAAACAACAAAGAAATTGGGGAAAGAACAAAGAAAATGTGAAGCAAAAACAGAATCCAAACTTGGTACAAAACAGGAAAAGATGCTAAGACTGGCTGTTTTCTTTCCTTCTGGTCATTCTCAGTGCAGTGAGAAAACACTGGCCTCCACTCAGATTTTAAGATTTAGAGTTTTTATATGGTAGATAAAGGCTTAGTTTGTCTTTTTCTCTTTTTTTTAACCCAAATAAATAGAAGGTATTAGTATGGACCAAATCATAACATAATCCTGAGTGATTGAAAAGAGAGGTAGAGTCACCTACACACTCTTACACTTCCCCATTGATTCCTGTGTGTCAGGCAAAATTATTGTCTGCTCATAGACCTTGAAGTCCTCAGAAATACAGACAATATCTTCCTCACTTATCTGTGAGTGCCTGCCAACAAGACTGGTTCACAGTAAGTACTCAGTAAATGACAAGTGGTTGGATGGATAGATGGATGGATGGATGATTTAGCCCTAAGAATTAGTTGGGAGGCAAAGGAGAAGTAGGTGTAGATAGTTCATTCTGAATAATCAACAGTTTGCAAATGCTCCTTCCTTTCAATCATCCTCATGGAGGCCTGTTAAAATTGTAGTGGTGAGAACTGAAATCATAACATGGATCTTTTCTGACCACCATAGTATAAAACTACCATAAGAAACAAGAAAACTCTCAAATAACCAAATCTTTTGACTAAAGGGGCTAGAAAAAGAATAAACAAAGCCCAAAGCCAGTAGAAGGAAGGAAATAATAAAGATTAGAGTAGAAATAAATGAAATAGAGACTAAATAACAGAAGATCAATGAAACCAGGAGCTGGTTCTTGGAAAAGATGAACAAAATTGAAATATTTTTACTCAGACTCATTAAGAAAAAAGAGAGGGAGCTCAAATAAATAAAATCAGAAATGCATGAGAAATAACAACCAACACCACAGAACTACAAAGGATTATAAGAGATTATGAAAAGTTATATGCCAACAGACTGGACAACTTTGAAGAAATAGATAAATTCCTAGAAACATATAACCTTCCAAAATTGAATCAAGAAGAAATAGAAAATTTGAACACACTACTAGCAATCAAATCAAATCAATAATCAAAAAACTCCCAACAAATAAAAGTTTGGGAAGAGAGAGCTTCACAGGTGAATTCTACCAAACATTTAAAGAAAAATTAATACCTATCAATCAACATGATACATCACATCAATAAGAGAAATGATAAAAAAAACATATGATCATTTCAATAGATGGAGAAAAAGCATTTGACAAAGTGCAACATCCATTCATGATAAAAAACCCTCAACAATGTAGGCTTAGAAGGAACAGATCTCAACATAATAAAGACCATATATGAAAAACCCAAAGCTGACATCATACTCAATTGGGAAAAACTGAGAGCTTTTCCCCTAAGGTCAGGAACATGACAAGGATGTCCATGCTCACCACTTTTATTCAACATACTACCAGAAGTCCTAGCCACAGCAGTCAGATGCAAAATCGCTGTACAGAAATCTGTTGCATTTTTACACACTAATAATGAAGCAGAAGAAAGAGAAATTAAAAAAAACAATGTCATTTATAACTCCACCAAAAATAATAAAATACCTGGTAATAAACTTAAACCAAAGAGGTGAAAGACCTGTACTCTGAAAACTATAAAACACTGATGAAAGAAATTGAAGATGACACAAAGAAATGGAAAGACAGTCCATGCTATGGATTGGAAGAACAAATATTGTTAAAATATCCATACTACTCAAAGCAATCTACATATTTAATGTAATCCCTATCAAAATACTGAAAGAATTTTTCACAGAAATAGAACAAAAAATCCCAAAATTTATATGAACCACAAAGACCCCAAATAGCCAAAGCAATCTTGAAAAAGAAAAGCAAAGCTGGAGGCATCTTAATTCCAGACTTCAATTTATATTACAAAGCTGCAGTAATCAAAACAGCATGGTACTGGCACAGAAATAGACACGGAGATCAACAGAACAGAATAGAAGACCCAGAAATAAACCTATGATTATAGGGTCAATTCATCTTAGACAAAAGAGGAAAGAATATGCAATGGGAAAAAGTCTCCTGAATAAATGGTGCTGGGAAAACTGGACAGCAGCATACAAAAGAATGAAACTGGACCACTTTCTTACACCATACACAGTTACTCAAATTAAATGAAAGATCTAAATGTGAGACCTGAAACAATAAAAATCCTAGAAAAGAACACCGGCAGTAATTTCTCTGACATCAGCAGTAGCAACACTTCTTTAGATATGTATCCTGAGGCAAGGGAAATAAAAGCAATAAACTATTAGAATTACATCAAAATAAGAAGCTTCTGCACAGTGAAAGAAACAATCAACACAACTAAAAGGTAACCTACTGAATGGGAGAAGATATTTACAAATGACATATCCAATAAAGGGTTAGTATCCAAAATAGATAAAGAACTTATACAACTCAACAGCCAAAAAACAACTAATCCAATTAAAAAATTGGCAGAAGACATGAACAGACATTTGTCCAAAGAAGACATACTGATGGCCAACAGGCACATGAAAAGATGCTAATCAACACTCATCATCAGGGAAATGGGAATCAATACCACAATGAGATACCACCTCATACCTGTCAGAAAGGCTCAAATAAAAAACACAAGAAACAACAGATGTTGGCGAGGATCTGAGAAAAAGGAAACCTTGTGCACTGTCAGTGGGACTGCAAACTGGTGCAGTCACTGTGGAAAACAGTATGGAGGTTCCTCAAAAAATTAAAAATAGAACTACCTTATGATCCAGCAATCGCACTACTGGGTATTTTCCCAAAGAATAAGAAAACACTAATTCAAAGGGCTACATGCACCCCAATTTTATAGCAGCATTATTTACAAAAACCAAATTATGGAAGCAGCTCATGTATCTATCAAGAGATGAATAGATAAAGAAGAAGTGGTATATTTATACAACAGAATATTATTCAGCCATAAAAAAAGAATGAAATCTTGCCATTTGCAACAACATGGATGGAGTTAGTATAATGCTAAGAGAAGTAAGTCAGTCAGAGAAAGACAAATACCATATAATTTCACTCCTATGTGAAATTTAAGAAACAAAACCAATGAGCAAAGGAGAAAAAAGAGAGAGACAGGGAGACAAATCAAGAAACAGACTCTGTAGAGAACAAAGTGTTGGTTACCAGAGGGAAGGTCGATGGGGAGATGGGTGAAATAGGTGAAGCAGATTAAGAGGACACTGGTCATGATGAGCACTGAGTAATGTTAGAATTGTTGAATCACTATATTGTATACCTGAAACTAATATAACACTGTAAGTATACTGGAATTAAAATTTAAAAATTTTTAATTAAAAAAAGAAGAATTAATATCTAGTCTTCTCAAACTATTCCAAAAAATAGAAGAGGACAGAAAACTTCCAAATTCATTCTATGGGACCAGTGTTACCCTGATACCAAAATCAGCAAAGACACTACAAAAAAAGAAAACTATAGACCAACATCTCTGATGAACATAGATGCAAAAATCCTCAACAAATATTAGTAAACTAAATTCGATAATACATTAAAAATTATTCACCATTATCAAGCAGAATTTATTCCAGGAATACAAGGATGGTTCAATATTGCAAACCAATCAATTTGATATATCAAATTAATAAGAAAAAAGATAAAAACCGTATGATCATCTCAACAGATGCAGAAAAATCATTTGATGAAACACAATCTCTATTTATGATAAAAACTCTTAACAAAGGTTTAGAGGACATAACAAAAGGTCCAGAAAGTGAAGTACAGCTACCACAACCAGAAGAAAGTGACATCTGCAGAGCAGAGAAGTACACAATCAGATGTGGGTGGTCTTAGGAATAAACCAAGAGTGGTGTGTTACCTGGGGAATCAGTCCGAAGAGTTGCCCCCCAAGAAGGAGAATGCTAGCAAAGGCCAGGACAAGTGAAGTGTGTAGAAGTTGATGGACTGGTTGATCACACTGAAGCTAAAGCAGGAGAGGGAGGAGCTGAAGAACAGGCATGTTTTGGAAAGTATGGATGGGTTGAAGACTGATTCAAAAATGAATCCCAAACTTCAGGTGCCTGCAAAGATGGAGTAAGCCCACTTTAGCCTATTTCCCCTACTAATTACAGCTAAAAACTCTGGATGAAATACAAAAAAACAACCTCCTGAGGGCTCTAAAGAGTAAATAAGAGCAGGTGATTGGGGGAGGGAGGTCAAAACTTAAAGAATGACCAACACAGCAGTGAGTTTACTCTATTCCTTCATCTCCTGGCTTTTACCTAAAGGGTGAGCCAAAGACAGAACCACAGAGAGCAGACAGTAAGAATTCCATGGCTAACCCACTCTTCCTAGCCAGAGGACCAGGAAGAGGGACCCCTGTGAGTCTGAGGGTGTGGAAAGAATCCACCTCTTTGCCTCCCCTTTTTTTCTTATTTTTCTGTCTCTGCCCCAAGGGTAACCTCAGCTGCAAAGCAGTACTCCTTCTTCCATCATAAAACCTAAAAACTGAGGCAGGGGGTGGGAAAACCTCTCTTTGGCCAGAGGAACCATAAAGAGGAGGTACAGAGTGTGGGGAAATCCTGATGAGCAGAGAGCTGGAGCCCGGCATCCCCTGATTCTGAGAATGAACCAGTGAAAGTCCTAGGCTCACCCCTCAGTGACATATAGATGGAAGAGACTCATTAGCAAAGGTTTTGAAAACTGAACTATCTGAAAGAGTTCTAGAACTTCCAGACTAAGCCCTGAGTATTACATGCAGGGTCAGTCACAGAGCACAGGAAGGGCTTGGAAATTTGAATTGATATTGGAACCGCCAGCCACAAGAAGTGAGTCAGGACTTGCAGTCTGAACTGGACCAGTCTGTTTGCCCACCAAAGCAAAAAGATTAACATTATCCAGAGGATCGTTTAATAGACCTTAGTTTTTAGAACAGTTTAGAGTCTAAACCTTGCTCCCCATTTCCTCTATCAGTAGCAGGTTACATTAGTATGATACATTTCTAACAAGTAATTAGCCAATATTGATACAATATTATTAACTGAAGTTCATAGTTTACTCGATTTCCTTAGTTTTTACTTGTTTCCCCACCCCTCCCCCCTCCACCCTCCCTTGGCCAAGGATCCCATCCAGACACCGCATTACATTCAGTCTTCATGTCTCCTTAGACTCCTCTTGGCTATAACACTCTCGTGTTTTCCTTATTTTTGATGACCTGGACAGTTTTGAGGAATACTGAGCAGGTATTTTGTAGAATGGTCCTCAATTGGAATTGTGTTTATTTTGTGATTAGACTAGGGATATGAAGTTTTTGTTTTTGAGATAAAATTCACATAAGATAAAATTAACCCTGTTAAAGGCTACAGTTCAGTTACCTTTGGTACCTTCATGACGTCCTATAACCATCACTTCTATCTCATTGCAAAACATTTCCATGACCACCAACGGAAACCCCCTACACGTTAAGCAGTCCCTTCAATCCCCTTCCCTCCTCTCCCCCAACCAGTCCCTAGCAACCACCAATTAGCTTTCTGTCTCTATAGATTTACCCATTCTGGATATTTCATATAAATGTAACCATACAATATGTGACCTTCTGTGCCTGGTTTCTTTCACTTAGCAAGTTCTTAGACTCATTCATATTATAACATGAGTCTTTCATTCTTTTTTATAATAATACTTGATTGAATATGCTAATATTTAATTTCTAGTTGAATGTGCAGGGCACAAGTTCAGCACACAAAATTCAATAAGCAAAAAATTTTTAAAAAATAGATAAATTGGACTTTATCTATTTTGGCTTGGGTTTGCATTTCCCTAATGACTAATGATGGTAAGTATCTTTGCATGTGCTTCTTGACCACCTGTACATCTTGTTTGGAGAAATGCTTATTCATGTCCTTGACCTATTTTTTAATGGACCTTTTGAACTTTTGTTGTTGCATTGTAAGAGTTCTTGTTATATTCTGGATACTAAACCCTTGTTAGATATAAAGCTTGCAAATATTTTCTCTGTTCACCTTCTTGATAATGTCCTTTAATGCACAAAATTGTTAATTTTGATAAAGTCCAATTTATCTATTTTTTTAAAATTTTTTGCTTATGATTTGCTGTCCTATCTAGAAAACCATTGCCAAATCCAAGGTCATAAAGATTTACCCGTTTCCTTTTAAGAGTTTTATAGTTTTAGTTTTTATATTACAATATTTGATCCATTTGGAATTAATTTTTGTAAATGGTGTGGAGCAGGGGTCCAATTTCATTCTTTTCCACGTGGATATCCAGTTGTCCTAGCACCGTTTGTTGGAAATACTGTTCTTTCACCAATGAATGGTCTTGGTATCCTGGTCAAAATCAATTGGCTATAGACACATAGGTTTATTTCTAGACACAATTCTATCCCATTGATCTACATGTCTACTGTTACATCAGTACCACACTGTTTTGGTTACTATAGCTTTGTAGTAAGTTTTCAAATTGGGAAGCCTAAGTTTTCCAACTTTGTTCTTCTTTTTTTTTAAATATATATTGTTTTGGCTACTCAGGGCCCCTTGTAATTTCATATGAATTTGAGGATTTGTTTCTGTATTTCAGCAAAAGCCTATTGGAATTTTGATAGGGATTGATTGAATCTGTAAATTGTTTAGGGTAATTTTGCCATCTTGAAAATATTAAATCTTCCAATTCATGAACATGGAATGTTTTTCCATTTTTTTAGGTCTTCTTTAATTTCTTTCAGCAATATTGCATAGTTTTCAGTGTACAATTTCTACACTTCCTCGGTTAAATTTATTCCTAAGTATTTTATTATCTTAAATGCTATTATAATTGAAATTGTTCTCTGAATTTGTTTTGCATTGTTTATTGCTGGTGATTTTTGTGTGCTGAACTTGTGCCCTGCAATTCTGCAGACTTTATTAGCTCAAGTAGTTGTGTGTGTATTCTTTAGCAATTTCTATATATAGGATAATGTCATCAGCAGATAGAGATTATTTTATTTCTTCCTTTCCAACTTAGTTGCCTTTTATTTGCTTGTTTCTTTCTTTCCTTCTGTGTTTTCCTTACCTAATTTTTCTGGCTAGAACTTCCAATACACTGTTGAATAGCAGTGGTGAAAGCAGTCATCCTTGTCTTGGTCTTAGGAAATAAGATTTATTCTTTTACCATTGAGTATGATGTTAGCTGAGTTTTTCAAAAATGTCTTTTATTTTGTCAAGGAGGTTTCATTCTATTCTTGATTTTTTTTAATGTTTTTATCATGAAAGGGTATTGGATTTTGTTAGATGCTTTTTTCCTATCAACTAAGATAACCATATAGTTTTTTTCATTTATTCTATTAATATGGTATGTTGTATTAACTCATTTCCACATGCTAAGAAATGGCTTTCTTATGATAAATACCATGTGGTCATGATATATAACCCTCTTAATAAGTTGTTGAATCTGGTTTGCTGGTATCCTGTTGAGAATTTTTGCATCTATATTCATAAAGTATATTGGTCTGTAGTTACTTTTGTTGTAGAGTCTCTGTATGGCTTTGATATCAGGGTAATGCTGTCCTCATAGAAAGAGTTAAGAAGTATTCTCCCCTAGTTTTTGGAAGAGTTTGAGAAAAACTGGTATTAATGCTTCTTTAAATGCTTAGTAGAAGTCACCTGTGAAGCCATCTGGTCCTGTGATTTCCTTTGGGGGAAATTTTAAATTACTGATTCAATGTCTTATTTGTTATGCATATCCACGGATTTTATTCAGGAGATTTTAACAGAAACTAGAGCCTTATAATGTAATTTTCAAAATGTCCAGGATTTGATCCAAAATTAAGTGACATAGAAGAAAAAATGTGTCCAATTCCCTGGGGAAAAGACAATCAATAGCAGCAACCTTAAGATGACCCAGATGTTGGAATTACCAGACAAAGTCTTTAAAACAGCTATTATAACTATACTCAATGAGGAAAAAATGAACACTCTACACAAATGGGAAAATAGAAAATCTCAGCCAATAAGTAGAGACCAAATAAGAACTAAATGGAATTTTTAAAACTGAAAAAAATATAACATCACTAATTAATATATCCTGGGTGGGCTTAATGGCAAAATGCAGATGACAAAGGAAAAAGTCAGTGACATTGAACATAAATAAAATTATATAGTCTGAAGAATAAGGAAGAACACTGGAAAAAATGAACAAAGCCTCAGGGGCCTGTGGGACAATATTAAATGATCTAACATTTGTGTCATTGTCCCAGGGTAAAGGAGAAAAAGATTGGTGAAGAAAAAAAATGTTTTAAAGAAATAATAGCAAATTTTCCAAATTTGTAGAAGACATAAATTTAAAGATTCAAGAAGTCCAACAAAATGCAATATGAAGGAAACCATACCCAGACTCATCTAATTAAATTCTGAAAACCAAAGATAAAGAAAATGTCTTGAATGCAGCCAAAGGAAAATGAAACATTGCATGCAAAGGAACAACAATTTTAATTACTCTGGATTTTTCACCAAGAAACCATGGAGGCTAGAAGACATTGGAGCACGTCTTTAGAGTGCTAAAATTGGATATTCATCAATCCGGAATTCTCTATCAAGTGCAATATCTTCAGGAATTAACATGAAATATAATCTCAATGATTAAAAATTAAAAGGATTTGTCATCAAGAGACATCAAACTAGAAGGATGTTAAATAAAGTTCTATAGGCTAGAGGAAAACTTGTAACTTCAGGAACCAAGGAAAGGCAATCAGGTTGGCAAAGATCTGGATAAATATTAAATTACTTTTCTTTCAAATGTTTAACATCGCTGGGCATCAGGGAAATGCAAATCAAAACCACAATAAGATATGATGTCACACCAGTCAGAATGGCTAAAATTAAAAAGTCAGGAAACAAGAAATGTTGGTGAGGATGCAGAGAAAGGGGAACCTTCTTATACTGCTGGTGGGAATGCAAACTGGTGCAGCTACTCCGGAAAACAGTGTGGAGGTTCCTCAAAAAGTTAAAAATAGAGCTACCTTACCATCCAGCAATTGCACTACAAGGTATTTATCCAAAGGATACAAACACAGTGATTTAAAGGGCCACATGCACCCCATGACCTTCTGGAAAAGGCAAAACCATAGGTATGGAGAAGAGATCAGTGGTTGCTGGCAACAGGGGTAGAGTTTGGTTTGATTACAAAATGGCAAAATAAAGAATGTTTTTCGTGTGATGGAAGGGTTCTGCATCTTCACTATGGTGGTGATTACAGAGATGTAAGCATTTGTCAAAACCCATAATTTTTTTTAATTTTATTATGTTATGTTAGTCACCATACAATACATCATTAGTTTTTGATGTAGTGATCCACGATCCATTCTTTTCATATAACACCCAGTGCTCCATGCAGTACGTGCCCTCCTTAATACCCATCACCGGGCTAACCAATCCTCCCTCCCCACTCCCCTCTAAAACCCTGTTTGTTGTCTCTCTGCCATGTTTTGTTCTTCTATTCTAGTCTCTCATGGTTCATCTCTCCCTCCAATGACGCCCCCTCATTTTTCCCTTCCTTTTCCTAGTGTCCTCCATGCTATTCTTTATGTTCCACAAATAAGTGAAACCATATGATAATTGACTTTCTCTGCTTGACTTATTTCACTTAGCATAATCTCCTGCAGTCCCATTCATGTTGATGTAAAAGTTGGGTATTCATCTTTTCTGATGGCTGAGTAATATTCCATTGTATATATTGGACCACATCTTCTTTATCCATTCATCTGTTGAAGGGCATCTCGGCTCTTTCCACAGTTTGGCTATTGCAGACATTGCTGCTATGAGCATTGGGGTGCATATGGCCCTTCTTTTCACTACATCTGTGTCTTTGGGGTAAATACTCAGTAGTGCAATTGCTGGGTCCAAGGGTAGTTCTATTTTTAATTTTTTGAGGCACCTCCACACTGTTTCCCAAAGTGGCTGTACCAACTTGCATTCCCACCAACAGTGTAAGAAGGTTCCCCTTTCTCCACAACCTCTCCAACATTTGTTGTTTCTTTCCCTGTCCATTTTTGCCATTCTAACTGGTGTAAGGTGGTATCTCAATGTGGTTTTGATTTGGATTTCCCTGATGGCTAATGATGAGGAACATTTTTTCATGTGTCTATTAGCCATTTGTATGTCTTCTTCAGAGAAGTGTCTTTTCATATCTTCTGCCCACTTTTTGACTTGATTATTTGTTTTTTGGGTGTTGAGTTTGAGAAGTGCTTTATAGATCTTGGATACCAGCCCTTTATCTGTTTTGTCATTTGCAAATATCTTCTCCCATTCTGTGGGTTGCCTCTTTGTTTTGTTGACTGTTTCCTTTGCTGTGCAGAAGCTTTTTGTCTTGATGAAGTCCCAAAAGTTCATTTTTGCTTTGTTTCACTAGCTTTTGGAGATGTATCTTGAAAGAAGTTGCTGTGGGCGATGTCAAAGAGGTTACTGCCTATGTTCTCCTCTAGGATTTTGTTGGATTCCTGTCTCACATTGAGGTCTTTCATCCACTTTGAGTTTATCTTTGTGAATGGTGTTAGAGAATAAAACCTATACATTTTTTTTAAAGATTTTATTTATTTTTGTGAGAGACAGATTGAGAGAGAGAGAGAGTGCACGTGCAGGAGCAGGGACGAGGCGCAGAGGGAGAAGCAGACTCCCCGCTGAGCAGGGAGCCCGGTGCAGGGCTTGATCCCAGGACCCTGGGATCATGACCTGAGCTGAAGGTGATGCTTAACTGACTGAGCCACCCAGGCGCCCTAAAACTCATAAATTTTGCTGTATGTAAATTTAAACTTTTTTTTTTTTTTTTAATCCTGAGAATGTGACTGTCCAAAGCTGCATGCATGCCTCTTTCCTATAGTCTGGATGTCTCCACCAGAGTCCGGCCCAAGAGCTCCCTTATAAGTCAGGTACTTAAAAATTCTAACACTGTAATAAGCACTCATTATGTAAACAGGACAGTTTATTTGAGGGAAAAAAAATCTGTTTAGCCCATTAATTAACAGGACTATATTACTAATTATTCCAGAAAACCAAATCACTCTCTCTAAACATTGTTTTGAAAAGCTACTGTCACTGGGACTTGTGATGCCAGGAATACACTTATCCTAGTGCAGCCTTGGCAGTAAACCCAGAAGTCCTCCTATACACTGCCCTCCTGGGAACCCAGAGCGGAAGGTGTTCTAGGAGTTGCCAAGAGGGCAAGAAACTTGCACTGATTGGGCAGCTACTTCTAGGTGGTAGTAGTTTGTTCCAAATGCCTCTAGAGGATTTGGAGGAGCCAATACGAAGTAACAATAGTAACCAAATATAGAGTAGAAAAACCATAGCAGGAAAAAGTAAGATGTGTTTACTTTCTAGATGGAGTGTGAGAATTCATACAGGACTGTGTACATAGTAACATAGCTTATTCTTAACAGTATCCACAAGGTACTGACTCTTTAGTAGTAATGTCATCCTCCTGCCTGTCTTGCCATGAGCCTGTGCCTTGACTTGAAAGCTCTCCCTGCCTGGGCATGACTCCATCTTGAATGTCCTCCATGTGAAACATAATGGAACTGTCCATTGGCACTGCTTGGAAATATTGTTCCTGCTTGCATAATTAGAAATACTTACATGACAATTAGCTTCTGAAGGCCATGTGTTATCTGTAGGAGTCTGCTCCATTTTCAGTGCACAAATTTTAACTCAAGGGCTATTCATTGGTAGAGCTTTGTAGATACAATTGCCACCAATTGCCAGTGAGGAGACAGCAGGAGTGTCTATGACATGACGGGGAAGAGGACACGGTGACCACTCAGGCTAATGAAGGGCTGCAACAAGCAGGCTGCCATTAAATTAGAATGACTGCTTGGACCAGCCATCAACTTAATTAAAATATCTATTGCCTTTAAATGTAAATATCACACGTATGATGAATTATTAAGCAGGAATTCTTGCCAGTTACTGGCTTCCCTCTGTCTTCATGTTGGAAAACAGCCTAGCCTGTTGTGACAGTGATAGCTGAGGCTAAATGACCTTTCATTGCCATTTTCATTCCCATTATCCTCTCCCTCTGCTGGGAGCCCTGTGGGCCACCTGTCCTCCTTACTGCTACCCCTAAGAAGCTAACCCAACTCCTTTCCACTTGATATGACACTATTTCCATATTCCCTACCCTCTCTTTGTTACCTTCTGGATTTTTGTCTCCTGAGATGTTTTAAACCCTCATCAACTGTTCTTTCCCTACTAAAATCTAGCTCTGTCCTGAGGACTTTGCCTCTCCAGCCCCTCCATCCAAGCGTACCTGCCCTTTTCCCATCCCTCCTCATCCTCAGGGCAGTCTAACCACTCCCATTACTATGCAAACCAATACTCTTCCCCTGATGGTTCGTGCCACCAGCTCTGCTATGCGCCTCCCAGATAAGTTCTACCCCCCTTTCCTGGGCTCCAGGGGGTCTCCTGCAGAGTCTCATGGGCCCCTCATTCTCAGAAGGTCCCAGGGACTCTTTGCTTGTGCCCCAGACACATTGCCCCTTCCAGCCTCTCCTTACCCTGCCTCCAGCCAACCGGTTCATGCTGGTCCTTCCTCCTGGCTGCTCACTCATTCCTGTGACAAACTGCTTGGTCAGCCTTTGAACCCAAGTTTGAGTCACCTCTATAAAAGAAACCCTAATTATTCTCTAACTTCCAGGAAGTGTGAGGACCTCACTCCTCTTTTCTATTAATCACTATACATTGTTGTAATACAACAATTATTGAATCGGTTAACGTAGTCTCTCCTAATTGACCCAGGACATACTGAAGGCATTCTTTTCCTCCTCCTCCTATTCTTCCTCTCCCTCTACCTCCCTCTCTTCCTCCTTCTTATTTTTCTCCCCTATTAATATTTTTTTTTTGTGCAGAGTTCCGTATCTGGCTATGAGTCCTTGCTGAATGAAGAAATGAGTAGGTGTGGTAAGATGCACAATGCCTGAATAATCTGCCTTCATTTAACAGATGAGAAAATTGAAAGTGAAGCCCAAGGAGCAGATGTGATTTCTCAGAGTCACACAGCTCGTGTCAAACCAGTGCTAGGACCAGATGTTCTGAATCCTAGCCCTAGGGACCCTTTATAGCTCACTACACTGCCATTCTGTACTTAGAGGCATTTCAGGTTTTTAATTAGTGCTTTTGATCATTAAAAATTATAAAAGTATACAGAGAGATACATTTCTCTGTTAAAATATTTTGGAAGACTTCCAAGAATGGCAATGATATCTATAACATTTAAGAAAAGAAAAAAAAAAAAAACCTGCCAACACATACAAAAAGGAATCAGAAGAATTATAACTACACTGAAACTAAGGAAATCTGTCATTTTTACCAACTTGAAAGACTATCAGTGAAAGGAAACACAGTTTGGATTCAATTAAATGCCATCTTTATTCACTGAAACACAACAATGTAATATGTTAAATGAATCATCTGGCGGGGAGGCAGGGTGGGCAGGGAGCCACTGGGACATCTCCCAGGCTCTCAAGCAAAGTAACTGGTTGCCCTCTTTGAGTCTAGAACATTCTCCAGTTAGCATCTTCACTGGGGCGGGAGGGGTGGTGTAGATCAGGATGCTCTTTTTTTTTTTTTAATATTTTATTTATTTATTTGAGAGAGAGAGAGAGCGAGCAAGCGCGAGTAGGGGTGGGGGTGGAGACAGAGGGAGAGAGAGAATCAGACTCCCCACTGAGCAGAGAGCCAGGACCCTGGGATCATGACCTGAACCAAAGGCAGATGCTTAACTGACTAAGCCACCCAGGCACCCCAATCAGGATGATCTTGAGAGAGAATTACACATTAACATATCCTAGGTGCTAAGAGAGTCCTACCAGCTCAGGCTATAATTTAAAAATATGATAAAGCAAAGGTAATTTACTAGACTCTTGAGGAGAATGAGCAACGAGAAAGAACGACACTAAACTCGGCAACCAGCCCAAATGGCTCCCAATTAAAAAGATTTAATGTGAAGAATAGAAGATAATCCTTTATAAATTCTGAATAGTATTCACAGTAACATCCAAAGCCTCCTCTGAAAAAGAACCCACTAGAGACATAAAAAATAGTCGTAGAAAGAACAATAATCAAATAAATATAACATTTAATCAGGGAACTGAGCCACAAAAAGAACACTGTTAAAAATAAAATTTTACAACTGGTAAATCAGCAGAATAAAGTCCCCCCCAAAACATGATAAAACAGTAAAGTGGATAGAAATTACAAAGCGAAGAAAGATAAAGCACTCAAAAGATAAGTCTGAGAGAGTCAATATCAAGATCTTTTTAATAGCAGTTCCATAAATTGAAAGTGGACACACACAATGGCAAGACAATGACTAAGAAATACTAGATTATTGACAGTAAAAACTTTTATTTTCTTCTGAGTTGCCCCAACTCACCCAAAACATTTAGTCCCATTCTAATGGGCCAGTGAAGATAATTCTAACTACCCACAATACTTTCTTCCAAACACTTGGGCATTCCACTCTGAAGAACCTGCCTCAGGACACCACTGGTCCAAAACAGTCAAATCTGTGCCAAACCCACTCAATCCTTCCACGTGAGGTGGAGAAAAATCAGCCTTGCAAAAAACCCAGGTTATAGACCGACCTGATTCCTGAACCACTTAATGACTTGCAATAAGAAATACACACGACTTGAGAACAGTGATTTCCACCACAGGTGAGTCTTAATGCAGATTAGCAAATATCTAGTGAACAAAATAGTTCACATCTTGGTCTGAGGCAGCTGCACTTGGGTTAACTCAACCTTTCCCCTAATGAGTACTTTCTTACATGACCAAAGGGGTTCACGGAAATGTGCGTCACAGAATCAAGAGTGGTATACAGTCCAAAATGATTCCCTTCTCCATCCTAAAATATTAAAACTGCTGCAACTTCCCCTACTCACCATTATGCATAACACTGCAAATTAATGAGTTTTAAGCTGTTTTCTGAGGAATGAATGGCAGAAGGAGAAATATGAAAAAAATTCCAGATTATTTAATAAAAACCAGGTGATAAGGGGAAGAAAATGGAAGTAAATACACGTTAAAATTCTTGACTGTATGAAGGCTGGTGGTTATGAATAATGTTTAATTCTTAACTTTGATAGAAGAATGTAGGAAAAATATGTTTGTAATAATTTAAGAGTAACCACTCTTAGAATAACATTTAGATATAATATTTCATAACCCTAGAGCAGAAAAAAAAGACCAAAAAAATGATCAAACAAAGAAGAGGCAGGAAAGGTGAAAAAAAGAAGCAATAAGAAATCACAATGAACATAAAACATAAAGTAAGATGGCAAGAGAAAGATTAAGTATATCAGTCATTGCAATAAATAAGTGTGCATGGATAAAATTATTCTCCTTGCCATGTCTTATATTCAAAGAAAAAACAGATTAAATTAAAAAGCAAAAAAAAAAAAAACCCAGCTAAATGAAATTTTTAAGTTACTTATCTACAAAAAAATAATAAAGAATAAAGGTAGAAAATAAAGAAGTGAACAAGAATATCAGAATACTGCTAACAATTGCAAATGGCAAGAGTGTCACACAGAGTGCACTTTAAGGTCAAAACATCAAATAAGGCTGAGAAGAATTTTATTGATAAAAGATACTACCTCTAGGGGCGCCTGGGTGGCTCAGTTGGTTAAGCGACTGCCTTCGGCTCAGGTCATGATCCTGGAGTCCCAGGATCGAGTCCCGCATCGGGCTCCCTGCTCAACAGGGAGTCTGCTTCTCCCTCTGACCCTCCCCCCTCTCATGCTCTATCTCATTCTCTCTCTCAAATAAATAAAATTTAAAAAAAAAAGATACTACCTCTAAAGAAATTGTAACAGATGCACACTAAACTATATTGTATGGAAATACTTGAAGCAAAAAAATTACGAATTCAAGTTTTTTTTAATAAGATCACAATAAGATTTATAAATTTATATCAAATCCAGTAGAAAAAGAATTAATATGATGAGAGCATTTGAATTGCACAATATGCTTTATTTAATAGACAGACTATTTTTGTATAAAACAGAAAATCTTTTCAGAATATTCATTGACTATTTACAGAAATCATTTATAAACTGTGCAATAAAGAAAATCTTAACAAGTTCATATAGATAGATAGAGAGATAGCAATCAAACATACCCTATTCTCTGACAACAAAACTAAAATAAACCACCAAAATATAGCCCCCAATCTAACTACCTAGAAATTTGAAAGCACTCATAAATAACTCATGAATTAAAGATGAAAAGATTATAGTAACAGCTTAATTAGAAAATGACCACAAAAAGAACTCTACATTTCAAAACCTATAGAATGGGGCCAAGACTCTCATCAAAAAAAAAAAACAAACATAGGAAAATACTTGAAAAAGTAGTCTCCTTATTGCTTAAGAGCATGGATTCTAGAGTCCAGTTATATAGGTTCAAATCCCAGCTCTTCTACTTACATAATTTGTGTGATCTTGGAATAATTATCTCACTCAGTTTCCTCATTTGTAAAATGGGAATAATAATAATACCTATGTGTTAGGGTGTTGCAAAAAATGAAATGAAATACACCTTGTGGTCTCCTTCCATAGGGAGTCTCTGGGGAGATAGATGATAGATGATAGATAAATAGATAGATAGATAGATAGATAGATAGATAGATAGATAGATAGACAGACAGACAGGTATAGAGAGGGAGAGAGATTGGAGAGGGAGAAAAGGTTGAGATTGATTGATTGGTTGACTGACTGATTGATTGACAGGGATTTCAACAGTTTTATGGGCTGAGTTTTATCCCCCTTCCCAAAATTCATATGTTGGAGTTCCAACCCCCAGTATCTCAGAATGTGACTATATTTAGAAATTGGGCCTTTAAGTGATTATTAAAGCTAAAATGGGATCATGAGGGTGGGCCTTAATCCAACCTGATGGGTGACCTTATAAGAAGAGAAATGTGGGGGCGCCTGGGTGGCTCAGTCAGTTGGGCGACTGCCTTCAGCTCAGGTCATGATCCTGGAGTCCCTAGATCGAGTCCCACATCGGGCTCCCTGCTCGGCAGGGAGTCAGCTTCTCCCTCTGCCCCTCCCCCCCTCATGTGCTCTCTCTCATTCTCTCTCAAATAAATAAATAAAATCTAAAAAAAAAAAAAAGAGAGAAATGTGGACACACAAAGAAACTCCCTAGGGAAGACCAGGTAACATCTCAGCATCAACAAGTCCACCTACAAGCCAAGGAGAGAAGCCACAGAAGAAATCAACCTGCTGACACCTTGATCTCGGACTTGTAGCCTCCAAATCTGCGAGGAAATAAACGTGTGTTGTTTCAGCCCCCCGGCCTGTGGTGCTTTGTTATGGCCGCCCTGGCCAATTAACACTGGTGGGGCGAGCAAGGCTGCCCGCCACAGCCATGTGAGGGGGCAGGAGATGGACTTCTGCTCTCAGTTGCCGGGTTTCTGGTGGTGTGAGCCCCTCACTGAACTGCATGTGGGTCTACTGTTGAAGGGGTGTGTATCTCTCATACAATACCGCTCCTAAAGGAACCCATCCTCCTCCCACAGTACCCGAGTGGAAGAAAGAGATTAGATCCAACAATGGAGGGAAAACTGTCAGCCCTGAGAGCTTGTTGAGCCCAGCACTCTGTTCCCTGCACTTTACAGCCAATTTAAGGGATTTTCAACAGCAATTTTGTCTATGTGCGATTTTAGCCTTATGGGCTACTTTAGAGCTTAACCTTTAGCTAAGCTGTCCCTCCACAGGATAGCATGGTATGGAGTTCGGTGCTGACAGTGAAATGCACGAAAAGATCACCAGAAACAGAAACGTGTGTGTGTGTGTGTGTGTGTGTTTTCACTACGTGGAATGGGGGTTCCTAGACCCACAACTCAACCCTCCTACTTAGAGTTTCCTCCCCAAAGAAGTTTGCATCCAACAGCTAAAGAGGCCAGGAAACAATAGCTCTCGGTAAGTGAGCAGGAATGAGGACTGAGTTTCCCCTTCTTGCCAGTGCGCCATCAGTAGAGTCTCCTGGCTGGAGTCTACACGGCCAGAGTCCACCTCGGTGACTCACAGACCTAGACCCCTTAGGACCACCTGCGAGCTGTTGACCCATCCCCAGCAATCCTGACCTGTTCGGTCAGAGTGGAGGCGGGAGTGGGGGGAGAGGCTGGTTCAGCCCAGGCCGCAGCCCACAGGAGGCAGGAAGCCCAGAGGTCGAGGAGGGTCTGCCAGACGGGCTGATCCCAGCAACAGAGCAAAGGGATGACCGGACACTAGCTCAGCTGGCATCCAATGTCACCCTATCAGCCTGTCAGGTTTCAAACGCTGTCCAATCATAAAACATGACTTTTCCTCTTTGGAAGAAGCACTGCCAAGGGGAGTGAGGAGGGGGAGGGGAGAACGAATGGAAATGAAGATTTCACCCACAGTCGTCTGCAGGAATTCAGTCATGTGGTAGGCTTGGCGTTCCACCTAGGTGAGGGAAGGTAGGGGCCTCGTAAATGATGCTGGCACAATGGGGAAGGGGGGAAGAAGACATGTCAGATGCCCCTCTCCACCCCCAAACTTGCTACCATGAGGGAAATAAATTCCAGATAGCCACAGACTTAAATATTACAAAACAATAAATAAAATTATTTAAAATATAAAAAACTCTTGGGGCACCTGGGTGGCTCAGTCGGTTACCTGTCCGACTTGTGATTTCGGCTCAGGTCATAATCTCATGGGTGGTAGGATCAAGCCCCGCATCAGGCTCCACGCTCAGTAGGGAATCTGAGATTCTCCCCCTCTGCCCCTCCCTCCACTCGTGAACTCACTCTCTCTCCCTCTCTCTCTCAAATAAATAAATAAATCTTTAAAAGAATTAAATAAAATATAAGAAACTCTTTGTGGGGGGGAATTCTAAGCATGAGACAAAACCCACAAGTCATAAAAGAAAAAAATCAAACTCACTCATAAAAATTGCATAGCTACTTAAGTATTAAAGACTTACAAATGGAATTAAATACTATCTGACAAACTAAAAAATATTTGCAACCTACATGACAGATGGGGGTAAAACAGTATTCTCAATATGTAAAGAATTCTTGCAAATCTATAATAAAAAGACAAAGTAATTGTTTTAATGAACAAGTGATGGCAACAGAAAAGCCACAGTGGAAACAGAAATGGCCGAAGCAGCTCACTGACTTCCGGGGTCAGGCCCTCAGCTACCCACCGAGCCACGTCATCCATGTAGGGAAGCCATCTTGACTCTGCCAACCCACAGTCCACAACTTCAGGGGCCCTGCCCTCCCACCCCCACACCCCACACTTGTGGACAGGCTTGGCCTAGCATCCTTACTGGGTCTAGATCTGGACCCCTCAGTATCCCCTTCATTGCATGGTCCCAGCACAATGAGCCTCAAGTCACCCAGGGGTGTCCTAAGACCCCTACGCTCCACTCAGGCAGGCGGTCCTGGCGTGCAATCATCTGTGCCAAAGTAAGCAATTATAGTGTTTTGCTGATCATTATTGAAAATGTTATTAAGGGGCGCCTGGGTGGCTCAGTTGTTAGGCGTCTGCCTTCAGCTCAGGTCATGATCCCAGGGTCCTGGGATCGAGCCCCACATTGGGCTCCCTGCTCTGCGGGAAGCCTGCTTCTCCCTCTCCCACTCCCCCTGCTTGTGTTCCCTCTCTCGCTGTGTCTCTCTCTGTCAAATAAATAAATAAAATCTTTAAAAAAAATGTTATTAGAAGTTCAAGCTAGTGGACCTCCCCTTTGGGTTACCTACCCCAGAAAAAACCAACACAGATGCAAAAGGAAGTGTGTTCATCTAAGCATTGTTTGTTATGGTGATCTATCATAAACAACCCAAAATAGTCATCTGCAGGGGTGGTGTGCTGTGTCCATATTCTAAAATAGCACGTTGGGGGTGCCTGGGTGGCTCAGTTGGTTAAGTGACTGCCTTTGGCTCAGGTCATGATCCTGGAGTCCCTGGATCGAGTCCCGCATTGGGCTCCCTGCTCGGCAGGGAGTCTGCTTCGCCCTCTGACCCTATCCCCTCTCATGTGTTCTCTCTTTCTCATTCTCTCTCTCTCAAATAAATAAATAAAAATCTTTAAAAAAAATAAAATAAAATAGCACGTTGTGTTTTAAAAGAACAAAGCAACTCTGTATGCACTGATATGAAGGATAACCATATTTCTGAGTTAATCAATGACCTTCAGAATAATACATATAATATCATTCATTTACAAGTATACATAATGCCTACAAGTGTGTGTGTGTGTGTGCATGCCTCTGTGTGTGTGTGTGTGTAGATAAAGGCACAGAACTATGTACTTTTATAGAAACATATGTCTATGCAAAAGCATAGCTTAAAAAACTGAAAGAACACATACTAATTAAGAAGAGTAGTTCCCTCTGAGGAAAGGGTGGGCGGTCAAAATAATATCTTAATTTTTCACTAGAAGAGTCATTAATTTATGTATATGTGTGTGTGTATATATATGTATATATATACATATATGTATAAATAATTAAATATATGCAATTCACAGAATAAATAAAATTAGCCAGTAAGCTTGTGAAAAGATGTTTAGCCTTACCAATAATTAAAGAAATGTCCATTTTTCAAACGGCAAGGGTTAGTCTTTCATTTGTCAGTCTGGCAAAAAGTAAGCAGTATGAGGATTTCAGCTGTGGAGCAAAGGTGTGGGTAAAAGGAGCATGTCAAACATCCATCATTCCCCCCGCCCACACACACACACCCACAGCCCACCTTTTCAGCCCAGCTGTTGCTGTAACAACCAGCTGTGAGGTGCAGCCCAATGGCCCTTCTCTTCTGTGCACTTCAGTCTCTTGCTCTCTATCCTGTCCCCACCCCACCCCAGCTTTCTGGGCCGTTCTGGGCATGTGAGCCACATGATAAAAGTCCAGAGATAAGGTAGAGGTCCAGAGGTAACACATCCTGGGGGCAACCCTTGAAAGGAGTTGAGACTATATGTACTCTCCTCTCCATTTCTCAGAGAACAATCCTGAGTACATTCCACGAAGTTCCTAAGAGGGTCCCAAGGGGGAAGGAATCCTCGATGCCCACAGCAGTGACCAGCTCAGTAATGGATCCCTAAACTGGCTTTCCCTCCTTCCCTGTTGACCCTTCCCACGCTCCCACTCCCACTTCCTGGAATTGCTTCCCAAAGTAAACCACCTGCACACCAGCCCCATCAGCTCCGCCTTCTGAGGAAATCTGGGATGGCCTAGGATTTGCTGGAGGACAGACGGATTAGCACGGACAGACGGATTAGCACGGACAGACGGATTAGCACAACATACTTACTTGGAGCAGTTTGGTGATTTGGAATAAGGGGTAAGTATGCATAACCCTGCTCCACTGTTCCACTTCTAGAAATTTATTCTGCAGCAAACCTGTGACAAGAGCAAAAGGATATTTTCATTCATCCATTTATGATGAATCCATGTATTGCTTGTTCATCCATTTCTGTTCATCTGCTCATTCTGTTCTGTTCCGGACACAGGGTGACAAAGGCAAACTCTTACGCTCCTTCTCTTAGAAGGAGTTAGGCAGTAAGCCACAGACAAGCCTATAAATGTATCCGCACCTTCATTGTTCTTAATAGGAAAGGAAAAAATCGCGGGAAAGGGGTTAAATAAATTCAGCTGCCTCCATCCATACAGTGGGTTAGTGCGGCAGCATTAAAAGAAACAGTTTCAGGGCGCCTGGGTGGCTCAGATGGTTGAGCGTCTGCCTTCAGCTCGGGTCATGATCCCAGGGTCCTGGGATCGAGTCCCACATCGGGCTCCCTGCTCCTTGGGAGCCTGCTTCTCCCTCTGCCTCTCTCTCTCTCTCTCTCTCTCTCTCTCATGAATAAATAAATAAAAAAAAAAATCTTAAAAAAAAAGAAACAGTTTCATAGGTCCCAACGGGTAAGATGCAGAAGATTTATTCCGTGAATAAAGCAAGTTGCAGGACTGTGTGGCTGGAGTGATTCTACTTTTTTTTTAAGATTTTATTTATTTATTTGACATATACAGAGAGAGAGAGAGCACAAGCAGGGGGAGTGGCAGGCAGAGGGAGAGGGAGAAACAGAGTCCCTGCTGAGCAGGGAGCCCCATGCAGGGAGAGGAAGGCAGACGCTTAACCGACTGAGCCACCCAGGCGCCCTTAGAGTGAGTCTACTTTTTAAAAGACTTATTTATACACTCATGCTCACACACACACCAGGATTAAATCTCAACTATTACTAATGGATTTTCCACTTTAACCTATGTACATAATCCATTAGCATCCCATCTGCTGGAGATGATTTGGGTTCGTTGCAGGGAAGATCAAAGGAGAAGAGAGGGGCTCACGCGCAAAATAAGGCTCCGGGGCAGGACAGCTTGTAAACCAGGGTACTGTCTTAAAAGAGGATCTTCCAAACGTTGCTATTCCCCTCAGAATTCCCTTACGTTGTACAGAGGAAGTATTTTTGCGCCCCTACGATGGCCTGAGTTCGGTGGCTAAGAAGGGCTTGCTGCAGGAGAGGGATGGGAGGACCGGGAACGGCGAGACAGGGCTCCAGGGTCGGCAGGGCAGGTCTTACGGCTGATTTGCTTGCGTCTTGGCTCCAGCCCAGAAAGAAGCGCACGAGAGAAGCGAAGGCACACTGAGAGCATGGGGGGCTTTTTGCTGCCGCTGCCTGTCTCCGGCTTTGCAAAGCTGTCGCTGCGCCCCCGCCCCCCGCAGCCTCAGATGTGGCCACACACCCCCGGGGGGAGGGCCAGGCACAGGCAGCCCCCGGCTGGCCTCGGTGTCAGCGGGGCGAGGACACTGCACGGATCCCCAAGGGCCAGCCGCGGCCGGTCGTGCGGGTGCGCAGTGACCCCGCAGCAGAGGGCAGGAGGAGCAGGTGAGGGGCCTGGGTGGCGGGCAAGACAGGGAGAGGCTCAGGCGTCTGCCGCCAGTGTCCTTCCACCAGGGGCAGCCACGTGGGAGACCAGATCCTGAGTGTCATGAAGTACAGTGTTCCCTTCAAAGGCCAGAGGGAAGCCACAGTGCGGGCCTGGGGCATTTCCAGTGCATGACCCAGTCCGGCCTGCTAGGCCTTCCATCCGGCCAAGGCCATTGCCGGCCCCCACTTTTCCACCCATTCGACGAGGAGGAAGGCAGGAAGGGGGAGCGGAGGGCAATCTGAAAGTCTGGACATACTTGCCTAGACAAACTGAAACGATCTGCAGAAACTGTTTATATCTTGGGATCAAAATTTGAGCCCCTTTGGACATTATATTTTTATAGACTAAAAAATCTAGCACGAAGAAAAGTGTTCCTCCTGCTGACCAGCAGGTAAGACTCAGAAGGAAGGCGAATTAGATGTAGATACAGCCAAGAACCTAATTTTCTCTGCACTTCTGACTTGCAAGTGTGAGTTCCGAGTCTGGGCAGAGCACCCCCCCCTCCCTGCCCATTTCTGGGAACGGACATGGGGCTCACTCTGACTTCGTATACCTTACACTTTGGGGGTCATTTTACAAATCTGGAGAGGGACAGAAAGCAACACCTGGCAAATATTTAGAAAGACAATTTCTCTCTTTCCCACAATGCCTTCATTCCATACTTTCCAGAGTGCTTTGACTTCTCTCTGTTCTGCGCCCTTCAGTTACTGCCCATATTCCGCTTCTAGCTTTTCTCTCAGCAACTGGTCAGACCAGAAACTGCAATTTCTGGTTTCCTTTTGTTCTCTTTAAACTTTATTCTCCCTTCTTTTAAAGTTCCAAAGTTTCTTTTAAAGTTTCAGTTTCTTTTAAAGTTTCTTTTGCTCAAGAAACTTTACTTGGGCTTTCTTTTCCCAGGACATTTCCTAAGGTCTATCAATGCCCCCAAAGAGGCAGCTGAAGAGGGGACAGCAGGGCAGCATCATTGCCTTGCTCACTCTCCCCTGGTTTTTGCTCCTGGCAATCGTGCCCTCGGGGAGAAATCATATTTAAAAGATATTCTGGGAAAAGGACAAAAATAAATAAGTGGGCGCCCTGCCCCCAGCCCTTCCCAGGAGCAGCACCCCATTGTGGGGTTGAGGGGTCACATCTTCATTGCAGCTTTGAGTGGGGTCCCTAGTTGCTGCTTATCTGGGGGCTTTGGGGATCCCCCCAGGAATCACCCCAAGAGCTGAGCAGGCTTCAGCCTCCCCACAACGGGCACCCAAGGGACGACGGAAACCTGTGGGCCCCAGGAGAAAAGGTGGGAAGGGAGGAGAGCCAGGAAAAGGGGAAGGAAGAGAAAGAAACATTTATTTATCACCTTCTGTGTGCAAGGTATTATGCTAGCTAAGTGCTTTCCCACAATATATCTCAATGCCTCCGTGGTTCATGGATTCATCTACTCAGCACTTTGAACACTTTATTCACTCAACACAGATTTATTGAGTTTCTGTTATACACCAAAGTGCTCTTCTAGGCTCTTCATTCTGTGCACTCCATTAGATATTGTTCCAACACCGAGGGGGGATATTAGGGAGACAAGATATAGAGAATAAAACAACATATTTCCTCAAAAAGACCAGGTAAGACTAATGCACTAATCACTTGTACACACCCTGTGGTAAGAATGAGGAACGCTTTTCCTGCTCTTGTCTTTGAAACAGGGAGCCAAGACCAAGACCTGAGGATAGAACGAGATCTTCCAGCCTAGCCCCTGGCTCCCAGGCTGTGCACTGACAAGTTCACCGGCCACGGCTAATCACATGCGGGCAGCTGGTTCAGGGCTCTGGACTCCCCGGGTACGGTTAAAAGGGAGCTTGCAACACAGCCCCTCTTCTGAAACACCCACTGAATACTACATGTCACCCTTCCATGGTGGCTGAGCTCAGGAGCCCCAGTTTTTATTATAGTTGTAAAAATCTCATGTTGAAAATAAGAAAATGCAATTAACGTGCCCACCAGCTCCAGGGCCTGGTTTTGTTCTATAGCTTTTGTCTGTCACAGGTGCTGATGTCTTAGGCCACTCCCCTGATCCTGGGACACCTCCACCCCCCAGATAGGAGGGAAATCATAAATTAACTTTGTGGGCTGCTCACCCTATGCTCGTCACTAAAGTACTCAGCATCCATTAACTCGTCATACTGAAACGACTTCCTGAGCAAGAAGCCACCCCCATTCCCACATGAAAGAGGATGAACCCGAGGCACAGAGAAGTTTGTTAACTTGCTTATGGGACCACAGCAGAGTCAGGATTCTAACTCAGGCTGTGGAGAACTGGCATTCTAAATGTGCCTCTAGGAAAGGAAAAAGAACACTTCATTCCCAGCCTCAGGCCGCTGGTAAGATCCTCATTGTGCCTCAGTGACCTGGGAAGTTAGGTTAATGATAGAGTAAGGGCGTATATTTTGCAGTTCAACCTGTCATTCTGACCTACGAATTCAAAGAGTAGGTACTTTTCCTTAAATTCACTTCCCAACTAAATGGAGCCAACTTTCTTGTAATGCTACAACTTTGATCTTTTATTCTGATTAATGAATGATAATCTCTTAGTATCATACCGCTTGAGACACAGTTTCATCCTCCCCACCCCCAAGAAATATAACATGGTTACTGATTACATAGACTTTGCTGGGTCCTTTCTTGGGTCTCTGAAAGCTGGACAATTTCTGGGACACTGAGGATGGGCATATGTTTTGGGATATCCTATACCAAAGCAAGGTGGAGAAAGCCTTGGGAATACTTCAGTAATCCCCCTCATCAAATCTGTTTGTCAATTGATTTAATCTGGAAAAAAAAAAAGTGATGGGGTTGGGTAGTAACTATATGGGCTGACTGTCCCAACAGCTCAGAAACAGGGCTGGGCCTTCCATGAAGCACAGGTACATTCTCCGTGCACTGAGGAAAGGGAAAGAAGGTCCCGCGTGTGACCTCAGCACCCCCAGATCCGAACAAACGCAGCTCCCCAGCGCACAGGGGCCTCCTGCAACTGGGTGAAGTGAGCGTCAAAGTTTATTTCTTTACGCTCCAAACAGCAGTTGGCTTTTCTTCCGGGATTAGAATAATCCTAAAAGAAATGGTTCCCACTGAGCTCCACATTCATGCCTGTACAATGAAAGCTGACAACAAAGCAGAACAGAACAAAACAAAACCCTTTCCTGCACTTAGCGGTGGTCAGGACAAGCATTGCTGTCATAAGTTCTGGATGACCGGTGAGATCCCACAAGATGATGAAAGATCAGCAAAGGGGGCTCACCTCTCTCCGCTTGGTGCAGAGGGACTGCATCTTGTTGCTAGACTAAAAATCCCTGGGGCCTTTATTAAGATCCATGCTGGGGGGGGGGGTGCCCGGGGGGCTCAGTTGGTTAAGCGACTGCCTTCGGCTCAGGTCATGATCCTGGAGTCCCGGGATCGAGTCCCGCATCAGGCTCCCTGCTCAGCGGGGAGTCTGCTTCTCCCTCTGACCCTCCTCCCTCTCCTGCTCTGTCTCTCATTCTCTCTCTCTCAAATAAATAAATAAAATCTTTTAAAAAAAAAAAAAGATCCATGCTGGGGAAGAGCGGGACACCCCTGCACAGTCTAATTGCCTCTCGAAGTCCTCGCCGCCATGAGGAAGATTGAGAACCGACGTTGCGAAGGCCTCGTTACTTTTAGATAAAACAAATGAAGACCACAAACGTGAAGTGAATGAATGAGGTGCCTGCCGATAGAACTGGGACCCCACGGGGGAGGAGGGGCGGGGAATAAACCCACAGCGTTCATGGAAACCGAGTGAACGCACTGCGGTTCCATTGGCCTTCTGTGCCTTTGCCGACCTCCCAGCCCTGTCAATGCTGACAATGAAACGAATGAACTCTTGAGGCCTCTCAGCTTCAGCTGCAACAGCTTTGGAGTCATTTTTGTGTTCAGCTCTTGCCCCCTGGCCGCAAGAATTGACTTCTCATGCTGCGGAGTCTCACCCTTGCTGAGCCTCGGAGAGCTGCCTTCCTGGTGATGGGGAGCATGGCAGCTGGTGGCTGTCCACGGAAAGGAATCGCCTCTGCAGAGAGAGTGACCGTGCCCTGAGGTCACGGTGCTGGTCACGCAGAGCCGGGGGCCTTCCCTCCGGGTACAATGGCTCTGAAGGGCCATTCTGCTCTAGAGGTCCCGGTTAGAATTAATCGTGTTGGCCAAACTAGCCAGGCTCCTCTGAGCCCACTTCTCAACCAGGCCTCCAGCTTGGCCTTGAGCAAAACACTGACATAGTTTCTAGCAGCTCAAGGCCATATCCCTCTGATAACCCTAGTACCCCTCAAAGTGCCTGCCTGAGAAAATTGAGGCTGCCAAAGGAATTGAATCGTTTGCTCCAGCCAACACCTGAAGACAGGGTCCCCTCTCCCAGCTTCTGTGCAAGGGTAGGAACCTAATTTCAGTAAGCACCAGAGCAAACCCAAATGGGGTTTCACATGGACCAGAGCCCCCCCACCCCAACCCTGCCTCTTGGAATTTTGCTCTTCCCTGACTCTAATGAGCCCCACTCCTCCCTCCTCTCTCCCTTCATTCTCCCTTTGAAACACCTGGTTGCCTCCGTATACCTCTGTACAAACTGAAATTGAGTTCACACTGGACCCTTTCTCAAGATCCAGGAAGAGCGGATGTTTCAGTTCAAGTCTGAAGGCAGGAAAAAGCTGATGCCCGGGTTCAAAGGCACTCAGGGAGGAGGAATTTTCTCTTGCTCAGGGGAGGCCAGTCTTTTTGTTCTATTCAGGCCTTCAACTGGTTGGATGCGGCCCACCCACACTAGGGTGCGCAATCTGCTTTACTTGGTTTACCAATTTAAATGGCAATCTCATCTAAAATGGTAATCCTTCAGAATAACGCGGGACCAAATATCTGGGCATCCCGTGGCCCAAAGTGACACAGAAAATTATCCATTGCAGATGGTTAAGACTAAGTAAGACTCAGTAAGATTGTTGTTTGAGCTGCCCAGTCTGTGGTAAGCACGAGGCAGCCCTAGAAAACTAATATAGATTTTGCTACGGGGAAATGGGGTATTCCTGTAACAAATAACCTAAAAATGTGGAAGTACCTTTAGAATCGGGTAATGGGTAGAGGCCTGGAGAAGTTTTGAGGTCCGTGTTAGAAAAACCAAGATTGCCTTGAGAAATTATTGGTAGAAATGTGGGTGTTAAAGACAATTCTGGTGAGGGTCTCGAAAGAAAAGAGGAGAGCTATAGAGAAAATGCCCACTGTCTTAGAGAATGCATACAGCATCGTGAATGGAACGTTGCTAGAAACTTGAATGTACAGGTGCTTCTGGTGAGTTCTCAACCAGAAATGTGGAACGGATTATGAGAAACTGTCAGAAAGGTGATCCTTATTAAGCAGGAGCAGAGGGCTCGGCCCAATTGTGTTCTACTGCTTTATGGAAAGTAGAAGGTGTAAGCAATGAACTTGGAGAGCTAGCTGAGATTTCCAAGCCATGTGTCGAAGGTGCATCCTGTTTCTGTTGTCTAAGCCACCCAAACTGTGGTCCATGTTATGACAACTGTAGGAAAACTATACAGTAGGAAAGCACCTGGCTGGCCCAGGAAACACCTTTGCTCACCTGTCCGTGAGGGCATGAGGCCTTTTGGAGGGGAAGGAGGAACAGGGGAAATCAGATCCCAAACCATTGGGCTGTGGCGGGCTTTCACTGCCTGGTGTCTGTGGATGAGTCTTGGTAGAGAAAGGGGATGGATTTCAGCCAAGCAAAACTGCCTTCCACTCAGCTCACCTTCCCTTGATGGGCAAACAGTTCCCCCAAGAAAGCAATGGGGCCCGCCATGCAAAGAAGCCATGTTGTTGGCCAGTGGGTATAAACATCAAGTGGCAGGACTGCCCTAGAAGAAGTACCTCATCAAGAATTCCAGCAGCAGAGAGAGGAAGGAAAAACGTGCAGGATGCATTTGCCCCCCTCCCTTGGAGTTTTGTACAGTGGGACTCCATGTCTGGGAGCCAAACACACAATTTAGTAGCAGTGCCCAGGAGGTGAGGAGGGGGCTACAAAGCCTTACACAAGTCCACCTCTATCACCGGCCACGATGAACGCCGAGCTCCCTCCGGCCTGCGGCTCACTCAGCCAGTAACCAGCTCCTTCATTTGGCCTAGGGTTTTGGAGCCTGACTCAGAGATGAAAACTCTCACATGGCAACTGTCGCAGGCCTCCCCGCCGGGGGTCTTAGAGCAGCTGGTGGAGATGCCGGCAGGGTGCAGACGGAGCCGGATTGCCCCTAAGGATCCTTTAGACTCTGACATGCCTTCTGACATGTGTGCCAATCAAATCGATGGCAAGGTGAGTTTTGGTTGAGCGAATCTGATTCTCCATTGGCTTCCGTTATAAATCTAATATATGTCCTGAAACAAACAGAAACAATCCCCTGTAGACTGAAATGAAGGCATGGATGAGAACATCTTTATCAAGCAATTAGCCTGTTGAGGGGGGCTTGGCCACTGGACATTCACTCCTCTCCCTCGGGGACCACCTTTTCTTCTCTGATGATGGGAGAGGTGGCTCTTTGCCCGTATTCTGCAGCACCTCCTCCCTGCTGGCCGGCTTGTCCTCACCCAGAAGCCTGACTTCACCTCCCCATCATGGTTATCACCCCTCCCGCTCGCTCCACCTCGGGTTCCCCAAGGCCCATTTGACCCTAAGTCCAAGTTTGGCTCCATGCCCATTCCTACACCTTCACAGGCCTCAAACCCATGTGAGAAAGAGGGCTGATCATCAACAGAGACTTATTAGCGTTGGCCTATTTCAGCTCCTAGGTCGTTCGAATGCAAGCATTTCTCCCATGTCTGCTGCGTCTAGCCACCATCCCTGTCCTGGCCTGGATCACTGCACACGTGTCCCTGCCCACATCCCTCCCAGTCCTTCCTCTGCAGCCCAGGTGGATGGGTTTCCCTCTTCATGCCAATCCAATCGTGTCACTTTTTTCCATCATCCTGTTGAAAAGGAAACCATAAAAAAAAAAAAAACATTCTTTTTTAATTTTTTTATTGTT
This sequence comes from Mirounga leonina, assembly GCF_011800145.1. Lineage (NCBI taxonomy): Eukaryota > Metazoa > Chordata > Mammalia > Carnivora > Phocidae > Mirounga > Mirounga leonina. The sequence goes on along the minus strand of NW_023270709.1, from coordinate 5,847,251 downwards.
ATGTTAATCCCCATACATTACATCATTAGTTTTAGATGTAGTGTTCCATGATTCATTGTGCATAACACCCAGTGCTCCATGAAGAACATACCCTCCTCAATACCCATCACCAGGCTAACCCATCCTCCCAACGCCCTCCCCTCTAGAGCCCTCAGTTTGTTTTTCAGAGTCCATCGTCTCTCATGGTTCGTCTACCCCTCCGATTTCCCCCCTTCTTTCTTCCCCTCCCGCTACCTTCTTCTTCTTCTTTTTTTTTTCTTAACATATATTGCATTATTTGTTTCAGAGGTACAGATCTGAGATTCAACAGTCTTGCACAATTCACAGCGCTTACCAGAGCACATACCTTCCCCAGTGTCTATCACCCAGTCACCCCATCCCTCCCACCCCAACCCCCACTCCAGCAACCCTCAGTTTGTTTCCTGAGATTAAGAATTCCTCATATCAGTGAGGTCATATGATGACAGATGTTGGCGGGGATGCGGAGAAAGGGGAAGCCTCCTACCACTGTTGGTGGGAATGCAAGCTGGTGCAGCCACTCTGGAAAACAGTATGGAGGTTCCTCAAAAAATTAAAAATAGAGCTACCCTATGACCCAGCAATTGCACTACTGGGTATTTACCCCAAAGATACAAAAGTAGGGATCCAAAAGGGTACGTGCACCCCGATGTTTATAGCAGCAATGTCCACAATAGCCAAACTGTGGAAAGAGCCAAGATGTCCATCGACAGATGAATGGACAAAGAAGATGTGGTATATATATACAATGGAATATTATGCAGCCATCAAAAGGAATGAGATCTTGCCATTTGCAATGACGTGGATAGAACTGGAGGGTATTATGCTGAGCGAAATAAGTCAAACAGAGAAAGACATAGATCATAAAACCAGATTCTTAACTCTAGAGAACTGGTGGTTGCCAGAACAGGTGGGGGAGGGGGAGGGGTGAAATAGGTGATGGGGATCAAGAGGACCATTATCGTGATGAGCACCGAGAAATGTATAGCATTGTTGAATCACTGTTGTACACCGGACGCTAATAGAACACTGTATGCTAACTCTGCTAGAATTTTCAAAGAAAAAAGAAAACCACTGGCCCAAAATGGTATCATTTAGACCAAGCCACCAAAGTGGGGCTTGCTAACTAATCTAATTACTGTTTCGACCACCCTGAGAAATGTAGTTCTTCAGCAGTCACGCAGGTATTTTCTGGTCAGAACCAATGATACAATCTTGTCACAGGGGCCCTCTCCATCCCTCAGAGGAGGATGAAGCAATCTACCTACTAAGACCCCCTGCCCGCTCCCCCTAAGGGAAGGTGACCTTGCCTGGAACAATTCTTTCTTTTTTTAACTAACAACTTTCTGGCCCTACCCTCCTTCCTATAAAACCCCCCTTTTTGTACAACTCCTCAGAGCTCCCTAGTATTTGTGAGATGAGGATGAGGTGTTGCCTGGTTCATGAATCCCTTCACAAAGCCAATTAGATCTTCAGGTTTACTCAGTTGAATTTTTGCTCTGGGTTTGGTTTGGCTTGGCTCCACGGCTCCCTGGACCCTGCATGGTTCAGCCTCTCCCTTCTCTCCAGCTAACTGCTCACAGCTTGCCCCAGAATTCCAGGCTTCAGGACTTAACACCTTTTCTCTGTTTCTCAGATTCACTGTTTCCTCTTCATTAGGATGATCCCTTTTCTCCTCTCCCAGATCCCGAGCTCCCTGGACAGCCCAGCCCATTCTTAGTCTTCCTTCCAGCTACAACTCTGAGGCCACTTCCTCCAGGACCTGTCAAGTCTAGCAGGTCTAGACTTCTCTGCCCTTGTACCTGAAATGACCCCCACCCAGGGCTTTTCAGACAGTGGTGTCAGGGCCTGTTCATCTCTCTGTATCCTCCACTAGACCTGATTAGAAGCTTTATGAAGCTTTTTATTAGCCTTTTTATAAGCCTTTATTAGCCATTTGCTGGCACCTACCACAGCGCTCAGCACATAGTAGATGCTCAACAAAAATCTACTCAATCAACAAAAATCAACAAAAATCTCAACAAAAAATCAAGGAGTGAATGCCCATTGAGAGGAGCCAATAAGGGCGCCTGGGTGGCTCAGTTGGTTAGGCGACTGCCTTCGGCTCAGGTCATGATCCTGGAGTCCCAGGATCGAGTCCCGCATCGGGCTCCCTGCTCGGCAGGGAGTCTGCTTCTCCCTCTGACCCTCCCGACCCTCCCCCCTCTCATGCTCTCTCTCTCTCAGTCTCTCTCTCTCAAATAAATAAATAAAATCTTTAAAAAAAAAAAAAAAGAAAAAAGAGAGGAGCCAATAAGATAATTCAATAAGATAATGAATGTGTCTGAAAGAACTTACTCTTACGTAAGCACCTGCAGTCCAAATCAGGCCCACATCCTGTGTTTGCAAATAAAGTTTTATTGGCACACGGCCACCCCGGTTGGTTTGCTGTTGTCACGGCTGCTTTCCTGCTTCCGTGGTGGAGCTGAGTTGTGGCAGAGGCCATCTGGCCTGCAAACCTGAAAATATTTACTGTCTAGCCTTTTATGGAAAAAGTTTGCCGCCCCTGATCTAGATGTCAGCATAAATCGTTCTGACTCCAAAATAAGAAAAAAACGTTTATTAGCCAGGGCTCCACTGTGGGTAATTGAAGCATTGTCCAGTTAATTCACTCCCCTAGCAAGGATTGCTTTTATCTTTATTGTCCAGATAATCTTATCAACTACCCCCTGCCTGAGATCCTTGGTAGTAAATATCTCACTAAGTGGAGTTAATTAACTCTTTCAGGCTCTACAATGACATTAAGAATCCCCTTGTCTGGGAATCTAATTGCCCTCTAGGGGCCATAATAGGTCTGATTCACCCTTAAAACAAATTTGACCTACTCCAGGGTCAGCAGGGCTGAATCACCAGGTCAGGTGGATGAACTCACAGTCTTTTCCCAGGGGGTTCCTGGAGGCCTTGGGAGCGGGAGCCTAGGAGGAACTCTCAGCTGAGGGCAGGTTAAAAGAAGTTAGCCTCAGCCCCTGGATGCTCGGGAGTCACTGGACAAGTCCCTAAGCAGGAGCCACAGGTGCGTCCTGTTTCTAGCTTCATGGCCATCTCCACCCATGGAACACTAGGAAGCCCTCCCTGTTCCCAATCAAAGTCCCAGGAGGATATCCAGATTTCCCTCTACAGAAAGAAGTCTGCCCTCTGGAATTTTGCTTAATAACGTGACTGAGCCCTCTTCAGCAGGACAGTGACTATCGGGCTAGGATTGTTTAAACAGGCTGCCACGAGCTAAGTAAATGTCACAGGCAAAGCGTGGCATGCGCGTCCCCTTCTTACATATCTGCCCAGGGTGGGGTGAGGTCTTTGCGGACAGCAAGGACCCTGTTCATGCAAAGATGAAGGAGTCCCCGTGTGACCTCTGTGCGCACAAAGGACCAAGACTCTGGTGCGATCCCACCGTTACTGAAGTTCAAGAAGACGGGTTTCCCCAAATCGGAAGTACGGGGCATCATGTGCTGGTTTTGGCAGTTGGTGTTTTTCCCCATGGATAGTTTCAGATAATTATAGTATTAATTAAGATACTATTTCTGGGGATAACAAAATGTCAGGGGGCAGGAAAGCGAACACGGTCCCTTCAGCCGTCGATGGAATCATCCTCGTGAGATGCAGGTAACTGGCAAGAGCACATGCCCACTTAGGGCCACAAGCTGTGCCAAATGCCTTACCCCGTTAGTGACACACACACACACACACACAACCCCATACACAGAGGAGAAAACTGTCACACACCTAAGCAAGATGCATGAGGTCACTTTCTTAGTCTGGGCTCCCTCGGAAACAGAGCCTAAGACAGACACGTACAGACGGATCCCAGAGCAGTCCCAGTGAATGGCGGCCCCTAGGGTTGTGCGGAGAACAAGCTGGGTGACTGTATGCAGTGGCCCGGGCCCCAGCTCCTTCACTGTCATCTGTCTCCAACGGGTCACTTCTGAAAGAAAGTTATAGAAGGTGAGCACCACCCTGAAGCACATCTGCCACGGAGGAGCCCTTTTTAGAAGGACTGTGGTGGTTTCCAAGCCCAGTGGGATTCAAGTCAGCTTTGCGGGAAGCAGCCCATTATGAATAGGAGCTGGCTGCCCCTTTCTCCGCAGCCTGCATTCAAAACTGACTCCGTTATCCCAAAGCCGAGGGGAGGCGAGGAAGCCAGGGGACAGCACGGCATCTCCGTTTCTGTACTTCTCTGTAACCCTGGTCTGACCTTCCGTCTTCTCCCAGAAACATGACAATGACGGTCCAAGATCCATCTAGGATTTCATAGAAACCTAAATATTATACTCAGAAGGCCAAATTGTGTCCCTTAGGTAAAAACAGTTCCTAAGAGATTTTCAGAAAGGTAAACTTAAAAGTCCATCCTGAAAACACTTCTGTGCTTTTTCCTTTCCCGGCAAAATTGCAGTTGCTAATCTGTGTGAGCTCACTGGGATGGAATAAATGTGCAGTTCACAAAAGCCCGTAGGGACCCAACTCTGCCATACAGCCCAGCCTTTTCCTGGACACCCATGCCTCACAGATGAAAGGATCATCCTAAAAATATTCAGAGAATTGGTGGATGTTCATTCTCATGTAAAAGGATATTCACTCATTTACTCCTCAAAGGCCAGGCGCGGTCCTGATGCAAAAGTGAAGAGACACAATTCCCATCTTCAGCGTCTCTCACTTCCGGAGCAGAAGACAAATGGTATGTGGATAGTTACAACACAATGAGATAAACACTATAATAGAAGAGAGTTTTCTTTTGTTTAAAATGCAATAGAAGCCCAGAAGAAGGACCATACTAGTGCTGCCTGGGTAAATCAGGAAAAGAATGAGTCACAGAGAGCATTTTCAGTTGGGTCTTGAAGGATGAGTAGGAGTTTTCTGGGTGGGGAGGGGTGGAACGAGGTAGAAGGGGGCATTGCAACCAGAGCAGGAGGTATATGCAAAAGTTTCGGGGTTTAGAACATTGTGGCCTATTCAGAGGGCCTGTGCCTGGGCATGGGGTATAAGAGGCAAGGGAGGAGAAATTGTAGGAGGGCTGCTGCGTGAGCTGAGGCTGGAAAACTTTGTCAGGACCCCATTACAGTGATAGCTTCAGGCTGCTGCCCCCGGGGACGCGGGCAGCTGCATGCATTATTCTATGGAAACCAAAATTAAACTCAACCAAGTGCTTAGATTAACCAAAAATGCAGCCTTTGCCTCCTTAACAGTAAAAGAAGGGCGCAGTCTCTCACTTGATGAAATTCGAAAAACAAGGCACTCTGCCCCAAATATCCTCTCTCCCAACCTGACCCAAGACTGGAAATGTCACCGTCTGAGTGCCCATCCCTTTGGATCAGAGAGGTGTTTTGGTTTTCAATGTCCCTGAATAAAAACACAAAGAGCCTAGGCTGAAAGAGCAGCCTGAATGCTGTGAGTTATTGTACATCGTCCTGAGGGCGGATCTGGTGAGCATCTTGTCCTTTTGTTAGTGGCCATCCATGGCTCCACTTCTGCGAAGCACCTAGTCCGTGCTCTCCCTGGTTTCTCTATGGAGTTGTTTCTTATTGATTTATAGTAATCCTTGATGTTCTCTGGTTGCTAATCCTTGGTCGGTTCCACGTGTGGCGAATATCTTCTCCCAACTCAGTGGCTTATCTCTTATTTTATGAACACGTGTGTATGTCTACTAACAGCTCCCCTAGGATCATGGAATTCTGTGCCTGACACATGGTCAAGAACAGGGGTAGGACACAAGACAGAGTCCCGGGCCTCGAAAGAAAGGGCTAGACACAGCAAAGAGAAGAAAAAGTCCAAGAGCTTGACTCAGCCTTCGGTGTTCAAGGACTTCAGGCTTGACACCTGCTCATCTCTCTTGCCACGCTGGTCCCCTCCACCCAGACATTCAGGCCACAGGAAACTGCTCAGCTCTCTGAATGTGCCACGTTCCCTCTCCCTCAGCACTTTCTCCCCAGGCCAGTCCCTCTACCAGAGCTCCGTTCTGCCTGGAAAGTTCTAGTGCCCTGTGAGTTCTCACCTGCTTGTCCTCTCCGAGTCATCCTAGGACCCAGCTAGATTCCCTCCAAGAGGCTCCTAAAGGACCCTGACTCAACCCTGCTGAGACTCTCACTTTTTTTTTTCAATCTGATAGTTGGGGTATTAAGATTAAATTAAACATTCATGTTTTCCTCCAAAAACATGTAAACTACACCATTTCTTTTTTTTATTGTTATGTTAATCCCCATACATGACATCATTTGTTTTAGATGCAGTGTTCCATGATTCATTGTTTGTGCACAACACCCAGTGCTCCATGCAGAACGTGCCCTCCTCAATACCCATCACCAGGCTAACCCATCCTCCCACCCCCCTCCCCTCTACAACCCTCAGTTTGTTTTTCAGAGTCCATCGTCTCTCATACTTCGTCTACCCCTCCGATTTCCCTCCTTCATTCTTCCCCTCCTGCTACCTTCTTCTTCTTCTTCTTTTTTTTTCTTAACATATATTGCATTATTTAAACTACACCATTTCTTAATGCATTACAATGAGGCAGGCAAAAAAGTAAACACATGGCTGAAACAGTTTCTTCTCCTATGTCAGGGCAGACCGTGGGAAAACCGTTGTCCCGCCTCTAGGTTTAAACAAAAATTATACTTTTAGCTGACACAGTGCTCATACTATCACAGGACAATGTTCTGGCCGTGATACAAATGTACACATTTTCCTTTTCATTTTTTTTTCCAGAACCATCGGCACATGATTTAGGCAAAATATGGTACATAGAAAAATTACTGAGTTTTTGGCCAAGCCCAAAAAAACAAAAAGCAAAAAAACAAACACAATGGGACCCCCTTCACCCACCCCCACCTGGCCTCCTAAGCCCCACCCACAAAAAAGTTATCCTCGCAACTGTGTCTTTCACATTTCACATGAACCTGCACCTTCATCTTTGACCATATTGTCACATTACAAGTGAGAAAGTTCAATTAAATACATTATTAATGTTACTGGATTAAATCTGCTCTCCGCTTCAGCAAACTGCCCATTAGACCACCATTTTACCCCTCTGCGTGCCCACTTCCAACAAAACCAATGGCTTGTTCATAGTCCCCAACTTCAGATACCCATAAGACAGGAGACTCACTTTTTACTCACTCCCAAGCTATCCCCTAATCCCCCACTAGATAGATTCCTACCTTTTGTGGGCAATGCGTTCTACTTCTTTTGCATTCCCCACATTGTATAGCATGAGACTCAATGTACCATTACCTATTTAATACATTTTTTTGAAGAACAAAACGACTTGATAAAGGCAATTTGGAAGGTAATCACATTTTTAATTAGGCTTCCCTGATCACCAGCATAAACACAGTTTTTTAAATCAGTATTTGTGTTGGGAGTCTAGCTTTTTGTGGAAGACACAAGACAGTTTCAGTTGAAGTTAGAACTTTCATCACCCATATTTGACTCAGAAGCAGGACCTTCTGTAAGAATTACCTGCGGGTGGGACTGTGACAGAACAGCCCAGACCCTGCAGGAAAGGCACCCCAGACCTACACTGGACTAGGATGTAATGGCAAAATAAACCATTGTTGTATTAAAGCCTTTACAGAAGCCAGTGTTCCTTAATTTCCCTGACCGCCCCCCCGCCCCCTGCAAAAAATCTCCTTTTGGTATTGCCTTTGAAATCTACTTGGAACATCCTCAGTGTTATCAAGCCATTATTCTTTGAATAGGAATGGATCCCTTGATCTAAGTCAGTTCAACAAATATGTATTGAGCACCTAGTGTGTTCAGGATAGAATGACAAGGGCTGGATCAGAGAGCAAGCTAAGTCACAACATGGCACACACAGGAACATCTCTGCTGCCACCAATACCTCTGAAGCCGAGGGAAGGATTGGCTGGGAAGATGCCAAGGAGAGGGCTTGAGATTTAAGTCATAAAGCTGCTTCCTTGGAAAACATCACATTAAAATGAGAGTACCTGCACCTGCTATCCTGGTGACTGGAACCACATGTAAGATCCATGGCCAAACAATGTCAACTAGCCTTGATCTCTGCCCAAGGAGTCCTGCTCCTGAGCTCTGGGTAGGTGGTGATGAGCCCACCCAAGAAGCAGTGCGGTTGGCAAGGAGACACGATGGGCTTGAGACTTCCTGTCTCCAGGTTGAGTTGTTCAGTTGTTGAGTGTCTCTTGGTAAGCAATTGACCACTTTTGTGTCTCCGTTTCCCCACGGATGACCCAAAAATGGGAAAAAGCCGCTTTATGCTGCATCATCAGGTCATGTAAGGATCAGGAGGGAATGCCTGGTGAAGGCCTTGTGCTCAGAAGTTTTGTTGTGATGAATAAATCATGCTGAATATTGACATCATTATTGATGATGGCTGGGCTCCCACCACACTCACCTAATTGCTTTTCTAAAATTCCACCCCGGAAGGGCATATTTGGTTAAAGTGAAAAGATAAGACTAATGGAGAAAAGGGGGAATGTGAAGACTGCCCCATTGGGATGAATACAGGAGTTCAGGCCAGTAGAGTCATCTGACAGTAAATGCCCAAGCACCTGGCTGATCTCAGATCCTGCTTCAGACGCTGCCCATGGCAGCCCCAGCCAGCTGACAACTGGACTCACCAATGCGGCTGACCCAAGTGCCCTGCATGGTACAGAATGACCTATAGTCTCGCTGTATATCTCTTATGTCCGTTCCAGGCACCACGCACGAATTCCATTACCTTACCCTCTCCTCAGAGACAGGCTGAGCTTGTCTGGGCTCCAGTTAATCTTTCCTATATAATCCATAAGAAAATCCATCAGAGGGACTCGATGATACCTTCCAGCCCAAGTGTTCTTAATTCCAAACACAAAGCTCATAGCTTTCACGCCATATCACCTTCCATCTTCGCAACTAGCCCTTATGGTGGTTCTCTTTTCATTCCCATCTTACAGATGAGGGAGCTATGGCTCGGAGACATGAAGTCACCTAAAATAAGGCCACACAGCATGTATACCAGGGCCCAAAATTCAAACCTGTGTCCCTCTGACTCTGGGATCTGAATTCTTAGCTACCATGCTGAATACTGCCTGCGATGGTTGATTTTATGTGTCAGCTTGACTGGGCCACAAGATGCCCAGATATCTGGTTAAATGTTGCTCTGGCTGTCTCTGTGAAGGTATTTCCAGAAGACATTAGCATTTGAATCCACAGACTGATGGAAGCAGATTGCCCTCCCCAGTGTGGGTGGGCCTCATCCATCTCTTGGATTAGATAGAACAAACAGAACAACTGTTGTCCCAAATAAAACAAAAAGGTGGAGGAATGGGGAGTTCTCCATCTCTCTACCTGCCTATGAAGTTGGGACACTGGTCTTCTCCTGTCTTGGGACTTGGACCCGGACTGACATTACTGGTTTTTCTGGTTCTCAGGCCTCCAGCTCACACTGGAACTGGACCCCTGCTCTCCTGGGTCTGTGCTCTCACACACAGACTGTGAAACTTCTGGGCCCCCATAATCACACGAGCCAATTCCTCATAATAAATCTCCCTCCACAGATAATAAATTAAATACACATACAGGTATAAATGGATCCTATTGGTTCTGTTTCTCTGGAGAACCCTCTCCAGAGCAAGCAAAACTCATCCTTTGTGGTTCTTTTCTCTTCGTCAATTCCGTAGGATACAGACGATGAAATTAGGGGTGCCTGGGTGGCTCAGTCGGTTAAGCATCTGCCTTCGACTCGGGTCATGATCCCAGGGTCCTGGGATCCAGTCCCACATCTGGCTCCCTGCTCAGTGGGGAGCCTGTTCCTCCTTCTGCCCCTCCCCCCACTTGTGCTCTCTCTTTCTCTTTCAAATAAATAAACAGAATCTAAAAAAAAAAAAAGATGATGAAATTAGAAGTCTGAGTGACAATATTATCACCATCTACCTAGTCAACATCAGTTGCTATTATGTTAAATAACTTCAACATAAGTTCATTATTTTTAGTAGTGAAGATGGCTTTACAGAATTTCTCTTTCCGATTCTCAATAAAAGTAAGGGGGAAAAAATTAAACTGGCCAAAAAAAAAAAAAGAATTTTCCAATAGCAACCAAGGGAGAGATGAGTATAACTCAAAAAAGCACATTATTTCAAAAATTGGAAGCCCAGGCAAGGAAGAATGTGGCATGGAGCACAAGTGATCAGGCAGATACCACACTGCTCCCAGAGCCATAACTGTGGGTCCCCCAAATCCTGAGAGCCAAGCTGTTTCTCTCTCCTCTTCTGAGAGAGGAGGAGTGGAATCAGTTGTGGGGGGAAAATTGGCTAAAACAGGGAAGTGGGTGAAGCAGGGCCTCACCTAAGGCCTGGCAGAGTGCACATTGCTTTGGGGAAATAATCTGAAACCCTTAGCGCAGTTCCCATGGGAGTGGGGTATGCCCTGCAATGGGGCGGAGTAGGGCCTGTCACCAGATAGTCAACGAAATTTCCTTTCATGAAAGAAAGTCTAGACAGTCCAACAAACACACCAGCTCATGTCAGTTGAATTCCTTCCCTCTACACCTGCAATTCTCTAAGGCAACAGAGAGGGAAATACTCAGGCTTCAAAACGCTCGTAGAGAAAAACAACTTGGTCTCCGAGAAGGAAGGAGTAATGTCAAGTTCCCCTCTTGGATTCAGAGCAAATGGAAGGTCTGCAGAGAGCTACTCAGGCATGTGTCAGATGAAAGAAATGGCCGGGCAGCTAAGCAAACATATAGCACAAAGAACAGGGCCAAGGAAGGGGGGAGGGAGGTGGGGAGGGAATTCACCAAGAGTTCAAAGCCAAGAAGATAAAATGACAAGGCACGAGGAAAGGGAGACTGCACGGCTAAAGAAACAGTGAGTGAACAATGAATCTATGTCATCATAAAACACACGCATCACACACCAGTACGAGTGAGGGTCATCGGGACGCCTGGGTGGCTCAGTCAGTTAAGCGTCTGCCTTCAGCTCAGGTCATGACCCTCGGGGTCTTGGGATCGAGTCCCGCATCAGGCTCCCTGCTCAGCGGGGGGTCTCCCTCTCCCTCTGCTACTCCCCCTGCTTGTGCTCTCTCTCTCTCTCTGTCGAATAAATAAATAAAATCTTAAAAAAAAAAAAAAAAGTTATGGTTCCCAAACAGAATGTGACTGATAGACAATGTAAACTGGGACGATACAAAAATAACTATCCATTTGTCACCGACTGGGGGGCTCACACAACAGAAATTGATTCCCCCACAGTGCTGGAGGCCACAGGTCCAAATCAAGATGTTCACAGGGTGGATTCTTTCTGGAGGCCCAAGGGAAGACTCTGTTCCAGGCCTCTCTCCTAGCTTCGGTGGTTGCCAGCAACACTGAGTATTCCACAGTTTATGATTGCACCACTCCAATCTCTGTCTGTCTTCACACAGCTGTCTTTCTGTTGGTGTCTGTGTCAGAATTTCCTGCTCCTTATAAGGACACCAGGCACTCACTGCATTAGGGCCCACTGCAATCCAACATGGCCTCGTTAACCTTATTACATCTGCAAAGACCCTATTTCCAAATAGAGTCACTTTCACAGGTACCAGGGGTTAGGACTTGAGCATATCTTTTTAGGGAACTCAATTCAACCAGAAATAATGATATAACTGAATAGAATTAAGAGCAAGAGGAAGAGAAACGGAAGCACTAGGAGAATGCCAATATCCTCATCTTCATTTGGAAAGAGACAACCAATAATGTTCTAAAACCCAGACAGAGAGCATCGATGTGTATGTGTGTGCATACAGATATAAAACCCCAAACTGTGAATTTTTCTGTAAACTCTTATATTTAGAGAATATGCGGTGAGAAACATTTACTTAAGATTCAACAACTTCAGTTTATTTTTGTTCTTTGATAAAATAAATAAAATTTAAATGTGTAATGCTTTTTGTTCTTTCAAACATTCTAGTGACTACTTACCAGGTTGTTCCATTAAGCATTCGCAGTACTCACTTCCTCCCTGACAACCATCAAAACCATGAGCAAGCATATGACTAAGTCAGGGTCTCAGTCATGTTTGAAGCTCCACAGCTCGCAGCATGCCTGGGACATAGTTGCTGTTTAATAAATGCTTGCTAAAGTGGCTTGTTTTGTTGCTAATTAGGCAGAGTGTTGTACCGGATAACATACGACAAAACCAATGCGACATGCCCTCTGGAATCCTTCACCCATAGAGGTACATGGTGTCCCGTTCTCCAAGACTACATTTTTCACTTCCCTTTTGCACCCAACAGTCTAACTCTGGGAGATTCATTCCAGACATAGCTGAGGGGGAGACGGCACGGTTGTCCTCCGATGGGCTGACCCTGTACTCAAAGGGAACATGAATCCTTTCTTTCTGTCTGGAATGTATTTCGTGCTCCCTGCTCTGAAGTCCTATTCTCTGGCAACATAGTCATTTCATCCATGGACAACAGAATCTGCTGGTACAAAGCCAAGGGTGAATGGGTCAGCTCCTTGGGCTCAGCGCCTTCCCTGCAGAGGGCATTATTGCCGCTGAAGAAGGTAGCCCGGTTCCGAATGGAGCAGATGTGGCTGCCGACAGAAGTGGCCAGGTGTGCGGGCACATTCACAGACCGTCAGCAGCCTTGCACCCCCACTGTCCTCTCCCCTGCCCCCATGTCAGCTCACCTCTAACTTATTTGGAAGCCAGCAGAGGGCTGCCCAGGGTTTAGTAAAGATACGGCATGCACGTGTGGAACCGGCCTTAGCTCTTAGGAACAGGCTCTTGGGAAGGAAAACCAGGGCTGACTGCTTCTCGCCTCTTTATCCGCATCTGTCTGGTGTAAATGGCTCTCTCTCCCTCGCTATCTGTCTCTCTCTCTCATTTGCACCCCAGTGCAATCAATATTCTGCTCCATCACAGATTCGGGACCTGACAGGCTGTGTTTGCCGTTCCTGTGCTGACTCATCCACGGAGCCCATCACGGCCAAGTGCTCCCTTTGGCCAGAGATGCTACTCAGTCCAATCTCCGACTCTGGCTTATCTTTGCTCCAATCGGTTTCCTTTTTCCTTTTCCCCAGAATGTCATTTCGGTTTCCTGTGCCCAGCCAGCCTGGGAGTCCCAGAGAGGCATTAACACAGGCTTGGGGGCTTGCAAGGGGACACCAAGGGAAGGTGGCACAGAATAGCATTGTCCCTTGTGAGTATCAAGAAGCAGTAGCTAAAAAGAAGGAAGTGCAAACGCTGGTGACCAAGGGCGAGGTCTGGAGTTGAGGAACACACTAGAAATAGCTGCCACCCTGGAAGGGCATATTCTGTGTCCAGCTTTGGTTTGATTTCCTAATTTTGTAGCCTAAGAAAGACTACAAGGATGGAGAAAAATAAACACTCGTTTAAATTCTTTCCTAGAATGTCAGCTGTCAGGTGATAGAGACTTCCAGCTGGCTGCACCTCAGAGATGACTGCTTTCAATGTCCTCTAGCCACAGAGGAGGAGCCAGAGGGATGCCAAGATGGGCCATGTCTCCAAGGTCAGACAGGGGACAGGGTCCCGCATTTCAGTCCAGGGCTATTTTCCTGCCTTCTTCAAGTGTGACCTCTTTGTGCACTGCCATCCGAGTGGTTATGCTGTCAAGCGCTTTACTCTGCAGGGTCTGTGGTTTGGAACAGCTGGTGGATAGCAATAGCAGCTTAGAGACCTGTTGAGGGACGGAAAGCGTGCTTGCAGTTGCTGGTGCTGGAAGACCACACTGCAGCCAAGAGCTCCGGGGAAGGGCAGGGATAGCCGGCAGGATGGACGGCCGGACACCAGCTTCAGCACGGAGGGTTCCCTGGGGATTTCAGGAGCTGAGGCTCTCATCCGCCTCTCTATTACACTTCAGGGGCAGAGGACAGACAAAACAGCCTCACCCTGGAACTTTCGAAGAAGGTAATGAGCAATTTGGCATTCTGCATCTTTAGGTCACCAAGCAGCATGATCTCTTCTGAAAAGTTCTCCTTGCAGCCTTGCGGAAATCTCTGCAGAGAGAGTGCTTGGCTCCCATCAACTCTGCTCCCTTGGTCTGCAGCGAAGTGGGGGCGGAGGGAGGGGCAGGGGGGAGATGATAGAGAATGGGGGGATGAAGAGTAACAAGGTGGGGAGATAGGAGGAGGGAGGGGGATGGGGAGTTGGTGGGGGACATGATGGGGTGTGAGGGCATAATGCGAAGGGAAGAAGCCAGGTCTGGCTCCTGCACTATGACCTTGCCGAAACCACGGGGTTACTCGGGCTAGAGTTCAGGGCTTCCGGGAATGCCGGCCCACAGACTAAGGGGAGACAGGAGGGACCAGCAGGGACAGATCGAGCCCAGCTGCTACTCCAGGGTCAGTCAGCTCAGGTTTTTCCCAAAGGAGAACATTCATAGGCTGTTTTGATGCAATTGTGGGCAGGAAGTAATAAATTGAGGGAGGAAAAAGAAGACCCCCAAAGTACCTTCTTTAAGACTGTGAAATCCCAGGATCGTAGACTCACAGTTGAGAGTCACCTTGGAGATCATCAGCCCGTTCGTGCACCCTGTGTAAGACTATCTCCTCAATCAGCCTTCTTTGAACCATTCCGAGAGAGTGCTGGTCTGTGTGCTGATTAGCCATTCCATTCGCGCTGCTCTAAGACCTTCATCATTATACAGTCAGAACGGGCTCCCTATAGCCTCTAGCCTTTTTTAAATCCTCTAGCCTTTATTCTAATCCTTCCACATGATTCTCAGAAGTCAGATTATTACACCTTTGTAACACACAGTTCAGAGGCTGCATGTGTGTGCCTGCATGTGTGTGTGTGTATGTGCAGTGAGCGGGAACTCCCACGCTGTTTATATGTATGATCTGGCAATTACAAGCAATTAGCAAACAATCCAGTGATCTGTTCAGTTAGAGGTTATCAATGACTAATTCAAAAATCATATTTTTGTTTCATAAGTCTATTTGAATTTATGAAACCTAAGACAATCCAAAAAAAAAAAAAAAAAGCTCAACCAACTTTCCAAATGCGATGCTAGAAATATTAAATCAAATCTCAGCCTTTTCCCAAGATGCATCCCCCATCTTAAATAATGATGGATTCTGCCCAGAACCTTCCAGTCTTCCTTGATGCCTCCTTTCCTTCCACCCCCATGCCAATTTTGCTGGACCCCTCAGCACTGAGACCCTGCCCTGGCTTCCGTGAGCAGCACAGGTTTCCATAGCCTCCAGCCCGCCCCTGCTCCAGGCTCCAGCTCCTCAGGCTGCCTCTCCTGCCCACTCACAGAGTCCAAACTCCCCGAGCTGCCAGTTTATGTCACCGGCCCAGGGGCCCCTCAATACCCCACCCTCTGCCTTAGCAGCCCCAGCTTCTTGCCGTGCTCTTTCCTCGCTCAGTGCATTTGAACTTGGCAGTGGACCCCTAGCTTGGGCCTCTCGAGCATGCATGTCCCAGTCACATCTCAGCCTGCTCCCCCCAGCTCTCTGCTCCTGGAGAGCCCCTTTTCCCCCTGGGCATCTCAAAGGAGCTGGCTTTTGGTCTGAAACTCTCTTTTTTGTGTACCAGCCAGCCCTTCTCTTTACCACTCACCTACCTCACTCCAGGTCCTGAGACCGCTCCCCAGAGCTGTCGGGCCATAGCCCCTCCTTGTGCGGCACTGGGGTACCCTGCATTTCTCTTGTCTTTCTCTGGGTGACTCCTCCCAGGTCTCCATGCATGGATGGCCTCCACCAGGAGGGGCCCCACCTACGTCATTTGTAGCTGCTTCTTCTATACCTAGCACAGCACCTGGCCTGCACGAAGTGCTCAGTAGCAAGTGTCCCCTTGTCTACTGAATGCAGCTCAGATCCCCACAGAGCCCTATAACGGTAATCCGAAAATCCCCTTCCATCCTCCTCTCCTACTCTGTGTCCTTGTACAGGCCTACACAGAGCAGACTGACCGCTCTTCTCTCTCCAAACAGACTGGAACATTCCCACCGTGAGACCCTTGCTCACAATAATAGGTACTGTATATATGTACTATGTATATATAATATTCTAACACATAATAATATTCCATTTTATGCATTAACTTAATATATAAAATTAAATGGTGATATTTAATATATAACGCTTAATAATAAATTACTAAAAATATATTATATATGATGATCTGTTATAACATAGCAATATATTGTACATAATACACTAACATAAAGTGATATCATATACATAAGATATTGATATAATTATACATCACACATAAGATATTATATAATAATGTGTTATAATCTAATAATTTATTATTGTCCATTACTGAGTGTAATGGACAGTCTCGAGACTTGATACATAAACAGGTGAGTGATTCATACATTTGCTAATTGTGTTCTGCTGCAGACAGTTTGGCTAAACCTTTGGTATATTCACTAGACCCATTAGCTGTATGGCATCTATCCTGTTAATTTGGTCATGACACCCAAGTTCCACCAAAATTCAGACTTAAAACACACGTCTAATGGGTGATTGATGTGGGAGGGGCCGGCTCCTCTCTCCACCTGTTAAAGAATGTCCCTATACTTCCCAGATTTACAAATGAAATGCATCGTCCAGGACTGCACCAGACCCACCCCCCCCAACTGTGACTCATCCAACAGTCATGGAGGGTCACCTCTGGTCCCACCATCTGACTCCTCAGGCCACTCTGAAGGGCACCAGCGGTACCCAGGTCTGTAGCTCCCTCCTGCTCCCCGGAGGACTTCAGTGCCACAGATGGCCCTTCATGCACACCACTCCCAGCCCCAGCAGCCTCTGCCTTCCTTAGCTCCTCTTCAGAGAGCTCAGCAGAAAATCCGCCTCTTGCTCACCGGGAAGCAGGGGCGGCTGGCGGCATGTGGGTACCCCAAGAAAACTAACATTTTAATGGAATTTAATACCATTCAGTATCTATTTCGAGGAGGAGCTGAGTGCTGCTCCAGCCCCCCTTCTTCCCTGTCCCCTCCAGGCAAAGCTCAAGCTCCACACCATCACCCTAAGCAATTCCGCTCAGCACCCCTGCAACAATTTATATATCTAGTCCAGAAGACAAACAAACAAGAAAGCCC
The DNA here is from genome assembly GCF_011800145.1 of Mirounga leonina. Classification (NCBI taxonomy): domain Eukaryota; kingdom Metazoa; phylum Chordata; class Mammalia; order Carnivora; family Phocidae; genus Mirounga; species Mirounga leonina. Next base: position 5,830,199 of record NW_023270709.1, on the reverse strand, counting down.
ACAGGGAATTGGATCTGCATTCTCTAGAAGGCACTTGAGCCAGCACATTGGAGTGGGTGAGGCTCACCCCTCACAACGAAGTAAATAGTCAAGAATTCTTTCCAAACACATTGGGCAATCTCCCTGAGTCAAAGTCTGTAGGTAAATGTCATTTTTCTCTTCCCTCATTGCATTTCTCGGACTGTGATAGCGGTTGTCAGAGGCCAGACTCCCCCAAAGCAGGGCCTGAGGCCAGGATTTGTGGGCATGTGACTTATGCAGGGTACTGGGACAGCAGAGCAGGAAATGGGAGGTGGCCACACCGGGCTGTACCGCTGCCTCAGCCCATCTTGCAGATGAGCTAGAGTGAAAATTACTCGTTGGACCTTGTCCTCTGTCAGAGCAAGGGGCCTGGGCTTTCATACCCCTTCCCCAGACAGCTGCTGCTAAAGCCTCCCTTCCCCCCAATGGGGATGTGACTCCTGGACACTTGTGGGATCGCAAATGCAGGCCAACTTCTCCAGCCGCCCGTGGGTAGTCCAGGCATAGGGGTTGCCATCAGAAGCAAAGCTCAAGGATGCCGGGGCTTAGGCACCCAAGAACCAGTGGGGCCATGGGGACCTGGACAGAGTACCAACCATGGCCACTGCGGTGGCCCATGTGGAGTGACACTTCGGGCCATTGCTGCCCAGCTGGGCCACTCTTTAATCAGGCTCTGCCAAGAATTGGGGATTAATAACCTAGTACAATCCAGTTAAAATCCTGGCATCACCAGGTAACCAAGATGAGCTTCCATTGTAATCTGTGTGTGTGTGTGTGTGCGTGTGCGCGCTATGGGGATTCGTGTGCACACACACACACACACAATGGTAGATGGAACATCCGCACACATACACTCCCGACTGCCTTCAGAGCACAGCAGAAGGGCAGTCAGTAAATGCTGGAGTGCAGATGCCAGTGGCTTGGAGAAGCCTCGCCCAGGTGGGAGTCCCCTCCGTACTGCTCGACATCCAGCGTCTCCCCGTGCAGCATCTCTGTCCCCATGCTGCTTCTTCCTGCACCCACATCTTAGCGCTTCTGGGTCTGTTTGCAAAAGAGCATCTGCTTCCTGAATCCTGTTTCCTTTTGTCAGTGACCTCGTGTCTTCCTTTGCATCCATAGGATTTATTTGTGAATCCTTTCCTGGAGCACGCACAACTTGTATACAAACCCTTCTCAAACCGTTCTCACAGGTTCCTGGAGGCTGTGTCCTTGGCCAACAAGGATTCTGAGTCTCTGAAGCGGTGGTTCACACTTTATAAGGCAAAGAGCTATCTGTTTCTAGTGATTATTATAGTTTCTCCCAATTTTACTGGGGCCAGAGCCTGCTGGTAGTGAGGAGGCCACCTCACAGCCCCTACCCCTGAGACTGCACCTGACGTTGGGCGTTGTGAAGATGCCACAGAGAATATAAAGAGCATATTCTAGAAGCAGATGGCCAGCTTTGAGTCCCATCCCTACCACTCGTTAGAGGGGGGTGTTAGCTCACTTTCCCCATCTGTCAAATGGGGGTAATAATAGTAACTACCCACCAGGTTCTTCTAAGAAAACAAGATCATGAGAGATTAAGTGAACAAAATAAAGTCTGGAACACTGTTAACATTCCAGAAATTAGTGGTGGGAGGCACTGTTCTTATTACTGGGGAGATAGACCCAAAGAAGAACATCTCAGAGATTCCCTTTAGTTTTTTAAACCAAAATCAAATATCACTTGCTGGTCACTGACACTAGGAACACCCAAATCCCTGGGGCAAGCTCAGCAATCTTGCAGGTTCTCTTGGTCCTGTGAGAAGGAGGCACTCGGCCCATGGCAATGCCCAATAACAACTGACTCGTTGGACCTGCTTCAGAAGGAATTCGTAGTGTGTGTGTGTGTGTGTGTGTGTGTTGCAAAGTAGTGATCCGTTATGGGAATTGAAAATAAAATGGACTGATATTAATTAACTTGATATTCCTCTGGGTTTGTTTTTTTCTGAAGATTTTATTTATTCAAGACAGAGAGAGAGAGCACACGTGAACATGCGGTGGGGGTTGGGGAGAGCAGAGGCAGAGGGAGAAACAGTCTCCCCACTGAAGCAGGAAAACCAATGTGGGGCTTGATCCCAGGATTCCCCCCGAGATCATGACCTGAGCCGAAGGCAGATGCTTAATGGACTGAGCAACCCTGGCGCCCCATTCCTCTGGGTTTTAAGACAACGTGTTACAAGGCAGAATCAAACTCAAATTGGCTAAAAGCAGGAAGGAGTTCACACCTTTCAACATTATCTTCTCCCTGTCCACTCACCCAAACTTTCATTTGTTTTAGCTTTTTATTTTTCAGGAATTTTAAATTTACACAAGAGTTATAAGAATAGCACCAAGAATTCTTACATATTTTCACCCAGTTATCAATTACTAACATTTCTCCATATTTACTTCATTACTCTTATCTAAATGCATAGGCATATTATTTTTTTCCTGAACAATTTGAGAGTAGCAAACACCCTTTACCCCGAAGTATTTCAGTGTGCATTTTGTAAGAACAAGAATATGCTCTTACAAAACCACAGTACAATTATCAAATTCAAGTAATTTGACATTGATACAATACTATGACCTAACTGAGAGTACATATTCAGTCTTCATCAGTTGTTCCATTAACGTTCCTTATGGATGTTTTTTCCCTGATCCAGGATCCAAACAGGATCACACGGCGCCTGGAGTTGTCATGTCCTTTGTCGCTTTTAATCTAGAACTCTTTTTTGTCCTTCAAGATCCTGATTTTTTTTTTCAGCTTTATTGAGGCAAAACTGACAATACTGATATTTTTAAATAGTATAGACCATCTCTTTTGGAAAATGCCCCCAATTTGATTCTGTATAACACGGTCTCATGAGTAGGTTTAGGTTAGGCATTTTTGGCAGGAACACTACTTGAATGGTATGCTCTCAATTATTGCAAATGGTAACTTTCTCATTGGTAAGGGGGTATCTGCCAGGTTTCTTGACAAATCTTTGTTTCAAAGAAGAAATCAACTATGGTTTAAAGATGTGACTCATCCATCAATAAATTTATAAATTTAACATAATCCTCCAAAATGTACTAATAAGTTTCTTTCCTTTAGAAATAGACAAGCAGGTTCAGTCACAATAAATAAGCAAGCTTAGCCCAGGAAAAATCTAAACTAGAAAAAAAAAAAAAAGAGGAGGGACTGGTCTCCCCAGTTCTTAGAACCCATCATAAGGCCTTGGCAAATAATATAAAATGGCACATGAATAGACACATAGCCCAATGGAACAGAAGAGAAAATCCAGAAATAGACTCAAATGTACACTGGATGTTAATATATGACAAATATGGATACTCTAATCAGTCGGTAAACGTGGCCTTTGTAATAAACAGTGTTGGGACAAGTGGATAGCCGTTAGGGAAAAAGGTAAAGTTGGAACCATACGACACCTAGGACATCAAGGTAAACTCTGATGGATCAGTTTTAAATGTAAAAAATAAAACTATGTAAGCATTACCAGCAGGCATTCTATAACTGTGCTGGATCCCCTCCACTTCCCACCGCACCCCACAGAACTTCGATCCACTCACCCTCCCTATTCCCTGCTGTGGAAGGCTGCTCACGTGGATGACACCAGCAGGATCCTGCACCCTCCGGCCAGTGGGGAACCATGACAGGACAGAGGAGGGCCTGAGGGAAATGAGGGCAGGGTATTCACTTCTTGGCTTCCTCCTGCAGGCCACTGTTTCCCCAACAGACACGAGAGCTCTTCTCTACTTGGCCTGGTCTACACAGCTCTCTTTCCCTCCAGGCTGCAATAACCTGTCTGCCCCTGGTCCCCTGGAGCCCAGGGGTAATGACACCTCTGTTGCTCCTAGGCCCTGATTCTTGCACCAACCTTGGGTGGGGGAGAGGGTCCCTAAATCTTGCCCACATGCCCTTGTAACTTATCCCTTTGTACATAAACTCTTCTCGAATTATCCTAATTGGGACTCTGATTAGGACTCTCATTGATACAATAACCTTGGAGTAGATTGGCACATCTATGTCTCAAACTCCAGAAGCAAAAATAAACCCCTCATAACTGTAACTGGAATCGGTAACAACCAGTTCTATATAGAAAGCATAATCAAAGCACAACACAAAGAAAACAGACAGCAACTAGGGGAAACATTTGTAGCTCATGACACAGAAAAGTGTTTTCTCCAAAAGATGTGGAGAGCTCTGAGAGATAAAAAAGAGTAAGACCCCAAGACCGATAGAAAAATGGGCAGAGGTCACAAGCAGTTCACAGAATAAGAAAGCCAAATGGTCTTAAATACTTGTGAGCCCTCATAAGCACAGACAGAAAAATTAAAACTCCACTAGGGTACAATTTTTCCTTAGTCAAATTGGAAAACTTCCAAAGGTTTGACAAAACAGCCCACTGGTTAAGTGCTAGGGAAGCAGATGTTGGTCTTCCTCAGTGGTGGTGGCAGCTATGAACATTTCAAACGCACTTTCCTTCGGACCCAGCGACCGTGCTCCTGGAGTTACGTCTGATCAGGATGAACTGACATCTGACAAGATCATTCCTTGCAGTATTGCCTGTGAGAGTAAAACATCTGGAAACCACCCAAATGTCCATGTCTGAGGGACTGGATAAATAAACCTACAGTTTATTCACACGCTGGAATAGCCTGTCCCTGTAATATATATACATATATATTTTTTTAAATGAGGAAGCTCCCTATGAACTAAAATCAAAATATCTCATGAACACATCACTAAGTGAAAACAGGGAAGTACAAAAGTATGTTATAATGTGGGATGCTAACTTTGGGGTAAGAAAGTAGGAAATAGGAACATCATTTCTGTGTTCTTGTGTCGGCGGAAAGACGTACTGAGAGGATACCAAAGAAACGAATGATGGCAGAGACTTGGGGTGGAGGCAAGAGCACGTGGCTGGGCAGTGGAGGAGCAGAATTTCTCAACACCTACCTTCACCGTTGGTTCCATTTTTGAACAAGATGAATGAGGCGCCTGTTCCAAAAGATGAAGAAGATAAAAGAGGAGGGAGGAGGAGACACGGAAGGCTCAGAGAGAGAAAATGAAAAGGAAGGCCAGAAAGAAAATGAAGACAAAGGAGATGAGCATGGAGATGGAGAAGTGGACCACGTTCCTTGGAAAGGAGGGCTGGGTGAGCTCTCTCCTCTGTAACTGTTTCTCAGGTTAGGAGAGCCACAGACAGAGGGGCAGAGGTAAAGAACACGGGTTTGGGAATAAAAGAGACCGTGGTTTGACCTTGGGGCTTCTGCCTTCTTGCTGGACCGATGAGTCCACCTCTCTGAGGCACAGTGTGCCTGATGGGGAAATGGGGAGAGTAGTCCTGACTTCACGATAGTGTTGCGAGGACCCAATCAGGTAATATACATCCATAGAAAGTGCTGACTCATAGGAAATATGAGACATTCTTATTTTTATAGCTCTCAGGCAGCTATGTTGAAAGGTAAGAATTTAATTGTCCATGTAAACTCTTTTTACCGAAAATTCTCCCTGGAAAATGAAATTACTGTCTTCCAAATAAATACCGAGCCTTCTATTTCGGGATGCATTGCTGAGGGCTCTTTGCTCTGCTGTGCCTCCATCATTTAATTAGCCTCCATTAAGGATACAAAATGTCAAGGCACGTGCTTTACTCTCAACAAATGCAGCGTTGGGTTTTCCTCTCTCTTTCCATACTCCTCCCCCTCAGTCTTCTCTCTTCATGTCATCTGTCCCCCTTCTCCTCTTTATTCATCTCCATTTTGTCTTCTACTTTCGCCTCCTTTCCTCTGGACCTCTGGAGTCACAAATGACCAGGATATTAAAAACAGAAGTGACCCTAGGAGACCAACAGTCCAATCCACTCTTGCTGCAAATCCAAGCCCAGAGAGAAGGAGGGTTCACCCACGGCCACAAAGTGGGAAAAGGGGAGGGGGCAAGGAGGAGTCCACCCAAGGTGGTGCCTACTTGTACTGTCCCTTCTCCAATGCCTTGTCTCAGCTATCGATCTGGTTCTGAGGGGCAGGAGAGCCTGGCAGTCATCAGCTCTCTTGCAGTGCACTGTTTAGGTCATTCACTCTATCCTTCAGAGCACAACCTTTGTAAGTGCCCAAGAGTGTGTTCTTGCAAATCAGAAGCCTTTTCTCCCAAGACTACCATCTCTCAGTTTCCTTTCTCTTGGCCATGTCTTTTAAAAAATTATCAAAGTGACACATGTGCACAATTAAAATCAAAGAGAATAAGTCTTGTGATGAAAAATGGTACCTTGAGCTCTTCCCTATTCTAGCATTCACAGCCCTGATTCTAAATCATATCATTATATCATTATTTCTCAGTTTACTGATTTTAGATGTTATGTGCTGATTTCCTGCTATGAAAAGGTACTGCATCACCTTGGCACTCCCACCGTGGTTCTACTTCCTCCACCTTCTCCATATTGGCCATATCGATAGTCTGCATTTACAATATTATGACCAGGAATTGTGATTTAATTCATTCCGTATACAAAGTTTTTAATTTATTCCCCTGGATCTAATAATAGCTATCTTTTTTAGAGCCATTTTTTGTTTGCTTTGTTTCATTCTTCTTAAAATCCTCAACAGATCATGGAAACCTTCTGAATGTTATTGCTTACCTACATGACCAAATATATGAGATATCTAACTTACCTATTTCGGTTTTTTTCTAGGCTACATCTCTCCTAAACCTTCAGTCTTCCGGCCTCAGGCTGGATCAGGAGCATCATCAGTGTTGTTTCAGATTCTCCTGTCTGGAGTCCACCACTTTCTCCTTGGAGCATCCTGTTTCAGTAGCACATCCGCTAATAACTCCCATGAAATCGTGCCTGAGAGGTCAATATTTTTAGACCGCGCATATCTGGCAAATGTCCTTATTCTACCTTCCCTTTGGATCAATAAATCAGTAAGTTGAGAATCACTTCTCCCTGGTCCTCTGGTTTCTATTATGGTTTTGAGAAGCCCCCATAAAATTTGGATTCTCTTGCCTTTGTATGGGACCTTCTTTTTCTTCCCTGGAAGCTTTTATTATCTTCTCTTCTTACTGGTGTTTTAGTATCTCGGCAATGTGCCTTAGTTAGGGTGTTTTTTCATTCATGGTGTTGGCCATTTCGTGGATCTTTCCATCTAGAAAGTTATGTATTTTGTAGTTGAGATGTACACGTAAGATTTGCATGCTTAACCGAACTTCAAGAACAGGAAAGGAGGAGCCTATTTTGGAGCTCAAAAGCTAAAATGTGATCATCTCGGGGGCGCCTGGGTGGCTCAGTCTGGTAACTGTCTGACTCTTGATTTCAGCTCAGGTCATGATCTCAGGGTTGTGAGATCGAGCCCAGCATTGATTTTAGATGTTATCCGCTGATTTCTGCTTGTCCCTCTCCCTCAGTGCCTCCCCCCATTCAGCTCAGAGTCTGCTTGTCCCTCTCCCTCTGTGCCTCCCCCCACTCTCCCTCCCTGTCTCTCTCAAATAAATAAAATCTTTAAATAAATAAATAAATAAAAATTAAGGAGGGCACATACTGCATGGAGCACTGGGTGTTATACGCAAACAATGAATCATGGAACACTACATCAAAAACTAATGATGTACAGTATGGTGACTAACATAACATAATAAAAATAAATAAACAAACAAACACACAAATAAACAAACAAAAATAAAAATAAAATGTGAACACCTCGTACCTGTGTTCCCTCTCTTGAGGCAATACATGCTTCTAGAAGAGAGGGCAAAGGCAATAACTGTTTACCAAACTCAGTATCACTAAATTCTATCTTGCCTCCTTTACCTGGCTTATGGATCCTTACCCTCTCAGGTAGGTGGGTGTTCTTATCCCCATTTTACTGATGAGAAAAATCAAGACTCAGAACTTTCAAGTACCATTCCCTAAAATCCCACTGCTAACTCACATTTCAACCCGACTTGGAATCTTGCTGACCACAAATCTTTGTTTTATTTGCTTATTTATTTATTCATTTATTTATTTATTATTTATTTATTGGTGGAGATTAAGCCTCCATTTGAGACTGTTACGAAAATGCCAAAATTTCATAAATTTTCTGCTCTCTACATTAATTTCCTATCCCTTTGGAAATATTTAATATCTTGAAAATAACATTTGTTGATATAAAAAATACGAAAGTTTCTGTGGAGAAATTATAGTAAATTAAGGTGTTTCTGGAACTCAAAGACATTCACTGGATGTATTTTTTTCTGTCATTGCGGTACGTATAAGAAAATGCTAATCATTGAAGGAAGCCAAATGAATCTACATGAAACATATATAATCATTCATTTTGTATGTTTATGTGTTTTTACAAATAAGGTCTACAAAGGCATATAATTACATAAATTATAAATTATAATTTTATGATAAATATAATGTATAAATTATAAATAAGCTGCAATTTTGGAAGACTATGAATCTTGGGGAGTAGACGATGCTTATATTCTTAGTCTAACCTGTAATATTTTTTAAAAAATTGAGGGTAGACAGACAACATTATTTGGACAGCTTCTGTGTGTCCTCTGGACGTCCATGTCATCATCAGGATATCTTTAAATCTCCTGACGTGACTTTTCATGGATCACTTCTAGATCCACGCCATGGTCACCAATGGACAATTTGCCTTGCAATCCTCATGTACTCAACCTCTTCTGTACCATATCAGATGGATACATAACTCAGCCCCTCTCCTGCATTTCCACAGAGATCAGCTGACAGGAGACATTTGTGAATTTGGCACATTTTCCTCAGGTTTTAGAAAAGTTGACATGGCGAAAACACCAAAAACCTTTGTTTGCATGATATAACACAATCACTCCTTTCTTCATCTTTATCTACAACCAAACTCCATTTGGAGTTTGGAGAAATATTCATTTCTCTTTTTTTTAATTAATCGGGGTGTAATTGACATATAACATTATATTAGTTTCAGGTGGACGCCACAATGATTCGGTACATGTATACATTATGAAATGATCATCACAATGAGGTCTAGTTAACATTCATCACCATACAGTTACAGTTTTTTTTTCTTGTGCTGAGACCTTTTAAGATCTACCCTCTAACAAACTTTCAAATATACAGTACTGTATTATTAACTGTATATGTACAGTCACAATGCTGTACATTATATCCCCAGGATTAACTTACTTTATAACTAGAAGTTTGTACCTTTTGACCCCCTTTGCCCATTTCCCCTACCCCCCAGCCCTCACCTCCAACAACCCCCGATCCATTCTCTGTAGCTATGAGCTCAGTTTCTTAATTTTTTCTTTTCCCTTTTTTTTTTCATACAGTATTTGTCTTTTTCTGTCTGGCTTATTTCACTTAGCCCAATGCCCTCCAGGTCTATCCGTGTTGCTGCAAATGTCAGGATTTCCTTCTTTTTTATTACTGAATAATACTCTGTTGTGTGAATATATATGACACATTCTTTATCTATTCATCCATTGATTAAATAAAAGCTCCTGTTCTTAATTATGATTCTGGAGTGCTCCTCCAGAGAAGTATAAAAGGGGTCAGGGAGGAAGGAAGGAGAGGACACCGGCTGCTAAAAGGAGACGTCGGTGTGCAGTTGGTGTTATACCCTAGACTTGAAAGTATTTTGCTTCCCATTTTCTCTCTTTCTGCACCTGTAGGGAGATGGTGAATCTCAATCTCCCATGTAGACTCAAATGAAAATCTAGGCTCCCTGAGCTAGAGAAAAATATTTTAAAGTTTTCTCCATAGAACACAGCAAAGATTAGTAATCTGTAGAATACCTTTTTAATGGACTAAAAGGTACGGCATTCTCCTGCCCATTTGATTCTAAGGCGATATTTTATTGGCACTGACCACTCCTCCAATAACCACAGGGGCAGAAAGAGAGTGCGCTGTTGGATCTCTTTCCTTTAAAAGAACAGATTTCTTTTGGGGGGTGACCTGGCTCTCCTTCATGTACACATGAACAGTAAACCAACAGCCAGCTGGATACCCGTGGGTTTTCGCCACCAGCGAGCTGTGATCCTTCTCGCTGATTCCCACTTAATCTACCTATTTCTTTTCCAATTTGGTGCTACAAAAGTCAACTAAGCATCGTGACTTCTCTGGTGACACAAGGGCCTCAAATGAAGAAGGACTACTCATTACCGTAACAGAAATCTGGAGAAAATGGATGTAAATATTTCCCTGATGAATGAAATCTTCAGTTGGATTCTCTTTCCACAATTAAATTTGCTAGCTTACCCTCCTGGTTTTGCAATGCAATGATTAATGCATTAAACTAATTAAACTCTAAGTAACTCTTCACATTTGTTTGCCTATTTTTTTTAGAAGCGCACACACAGAATTAGTCTGAACCAGAGGTGTAATTTATTTGTCTGTGATCTTGAGTCACTGAGTTCCCTCGGGGTATCTTTCCACTGGTTCTTTCTTAATCTCAACGGAGTATTTTTTTTTTTTTCAAAACATGTGATTTATTTAGAAACAGGTTACTCAGCAAGAACCCAAGGTGCTCCATGTTCTCTATTTCAGAATTTGCTCATATGACTTAAGAAACGTCAAAACTAGGTACTCTGTGCTTTTACAGCTCTGAATTGGTATGCGGTGGGGCATGTTGTTACTGTGCTTGCTTCGTCACAGAAATCAGAAATGGCCACCCTCTCTAGGCGTGCCTGTCAATTTTGGAAAGGTAAAGTGAGAATACAGGAGCGACAGTCTTCACACACCCTTTCAAGTCTGTTGAACTTCTTTTCAAGTTTTATGTTAATTCCAGTTATCATATAGTGCTGTACTAGCTTCAAGGGTACAATATAGTGATTCGACGGTTCCGTACGTTACCCGGTGCTCATCACAACACATTGTTCTCTTTAATCCTCATCACCTATTTCACCCATCCCCTCCTCCTCCCCTCTGGTGACCATCAGATCGTTCTCTATAATTAAGAGTCTGTTTCTTGCTTTGTCTCTCTCTCTCCCTCTCTTTTTTTACCTTTGCTTGTTTGTTTTCCTTTTTAAATTCCACATATGAGTGAAGTCATATGGTATTTGTCTCTGTCTGACATATTTCACTTAGCATAATACTCTCTAGCTCCATCCGTGTCCTTACAAATGGCAAGATTTCAGTCTTTTTATGGCTGAGTAACATTCCATTGTATATATATACCACATCTTCTTTGTCCATTCATCAGTCGACGGACACATGGGCCGCTTCCATATCTTGGCTATTGTAAATAATGCTGCAAAAAACAGGGATGCATGTATCCCTTTGAGTTCATGTTCTTGCTTTCTTTGGGTAAATACCCAGTAGTTCAATTGCTGGATCATAAGATAGTTTTATCTTTAACTTTTTGAGAAACCTTCATACTGTTTTCCACAGTAGCTGTACCAGTTTGCACTTACACCAACAGTGCAAGAGGTTTCTTTTCTCTCCACATCCTCACCAACACCTGTTGTTGCTTGTGTTGGTGATTTTAGCCATTCTGACAGGTGTGAGGTGATATCTCATTGTAGTTTTGATTTGCATTTCCCTGATAATCAGTGATGATGAGTACCTTTTCATGTGTCTATTAGCCATCTGTATGTCTTCTTTGGGAAAATGTTTATTCAAGTCTTCTGCCCATTTTTTAGTTGGATTATTTGTTTTTTGGGTTTTGAGTTGTATAAGTTCTTTATGTATTTTGGATACTAACCCTTTATCGGATATGTCATTTGCAAATATTTTCTCCCATTCAGTAGGTTGCCTTTTAGTTTTGTTTGTTGTTGCCTTTGCTGTGCAGAAGCTTTTTATTTTGATGAAGTCCAAATAGTTCATTTTTGCTTTTGTTTCCCTTGCCTCAGGAGACATTATCTAGGAAGAAGTTGCTGCAGCCAATGTCAGAGAGGTTACTGCCTCTGTTCTCTTCTAGGATTTTTATGGTTTCATATCTCACATTTAGGTCTTTAATCCATTCTTAATTTATTTTTGTGTATGGTGTAAAAAAGTGGTCTAGTTTCATTCTTTTGCATGTAGCTGTCCAGTTTTCCCAACACCATTTGTTGATGAGACTTTTTCCCATCGCATATTCTTGCCTCCTTTGTCAAAGATTAATTGACTATATAATTGTGGGTTTGTATCTGGGTTTTCTGTTCTGTTCTATTGACCTATGTGTCTATTTTTGTGCCAGTGTGTGCCTGTTTTAATTATTACAGCTTTGTAATACAGCTTGAAGTCCAGAATTGTGATGCCTCCAGCTCTGCTTTTCTCTTTCAAGATGACTTTGACTATTTGAGGTCTTTTGTGGTTCCATACAAATTTTAGGATTGTTTGTTCTAGTTCTGTGAAAAATGCTATTGGTATTCTGATAGGGATTGCATTAAATGTGTAGATTGCTTTGGGTAGTATAGATATTTTAACAATATTTGTTCTTCCAACCCATAAGCACGGAATGTATTTCCATTTCTTTGTGTCGTCTTCAATTTCTTTCATCAGTGTTTTATAATTTTCAAGGTACAGATCTTTCACCTCTTTGGTTAGGTTTATTCCTAGATATCTTCTTATTTTGGGTGCAATTGTAAATGGGATTGTTTTCTTAATTTCTCTTTCTGCTGCTTCATTATTGGTGTATAGAAATGCAACAGATTTCTGTACATTGATTTGTATCCTGAGACTTTACTGAATTTGTGTATCTGTTCAAACAGTTTTGGGGTGGAGTCTTTAGGGTTTTCCATATAGAGTATCATGTCATCTGCAAATAGTGAAAGTTTTACTTCTTCCTTACCAATTTGGATGCCTTTTATTTCTTTTTGTTGTCTGATTGCTGTGCCTAGGGCTTCCAGTACTATGTTGAATTAAAGTGGTAAGAATGGACATTCTTGTCTTGTTCCTCACCTTAGGGGAAAAGCTCATCATTAAGGATGATGTTAGCTGCGGGGTTTAAGTCTATTAAACTTTATGGCACAGCAGCATTAGATAATATGTTATCTAAAGTTCAAAACAAGTTTTCTTCCTAAACATTTACATAGACTTTGGCCTTAAGCTAAAAGAAAATCAAAGATATACGTAATTATTAGAACCCAGATAGATACAAGACCACGGTTTTTTTCCAGACCGACAACTCTTCTAGAACATTCATGAAACTCTATGGTGCATGGCCACGAAGACACCAGAACTCAAGCTTCAGGTCTGCTACTACTTACCATGTAATGGTGGGTAAGCGACTTAACCTCTCTGGGCCTCAGTCTCCTGATGTATGAAATGGAGCCTGGTTGGCCCAACTCACAAGGTTGTGCTTGGATTCAAATGATTTAAAGCCTGTGGAGGCCCTTTGAGTGTGTGAGGTCGTCCTGCCACAGAGCATTGTTGTGTGACTTTTTATTATTCTTAACGTCTCCTCAGAGAGGTCTGAAAAAGGACCATGTGGTGCAGGGAGAAATTATCAGAGTGCCTAAAATTTTACTCTCAACCTTTCATTTCTCTTTCTGTGCATATTTGTGGAGGGTGCGATGCGTGTGGGTTTGATGGGAGACTCGCTTGCTCCTCATCAGTTCCAACCTTCTGGTTTGTCTTCCTGACTGTAAAGCCGGGAAAGCTGCAAAATACTGCCCAGATCCCTCGTGGCTAAGGGTCCACAGGTGTTCGAGCTTTGTGTATCAACCATGTTTCTCACTTCTGTAAACTTGACTCTGGCACATCTGCCCTACGTGTTCAGACTGAACAAGCCATAGCCTGACAGCCCAGTGATCTGCCTGAGCCACCTTGTCTTGGCCTGCCTCCCTTGTAGTGCCCCCTCTACCTTCCCCACGCACACCAGGAGGAGTCTTCCTGGGGTGGGGGGCACTTTCCAAATACAAACCAACCAGTCAGAGCCCATACCCCAACCACTCACCTCCTCTATGGGCAGTCACACTCCAGCCACTGTCCACCTGCTCTAATCACCCCAGGGCCAGGGGCCAGACAACCAGGGACAGCTCCCACGTCCCAGAGCCTGCAAAAAATTTCCAAACTAGCCAGCCCTAAGCCTGCTTACCCCACCTCATCTTCTCTTTCCTGCAGAAACCACAAGAAAGACTCTTATTCACATTTCCCCTCTCTTCCTCTGCCTCCCGGATGACCCCGTGCTTCCCAGGTGGTCCTGCATGGTATGCGCTTCTCTTGGGATCTGTGAGAAATAAGCTATCCTTTCGGTGGCAATCATTTCCTGATCTGTTGGCCTCACCCTACCTCCAATTTTCTATTAATACACTGTATTGTAAAACATCTGCAAGTCAGTTGCGCTCACAGGAGACTTGGAGTTGGAAGGTTAAGCGGGGAGTAGGTGGGCCATCCATCTGCCAGGCCACCCAGGTGCAGCATGGCTCTGGAGCTCAAGTTCAACAGCAACTTCCTGCTCTCTGCTTTGCTGCTAAAGCTCTCTGTTCCCGGAGCCAAGGGATCCTGTGTTTGTGCTTCGTGGCCCCACCGTGCCCTGAGTGGTAGTGGGAGCGGCTCCCTTGGCAGGCTCAGTCTGCACTGTGATCCTGGGGGCCTTGGCCATGTTCCAGTCTAGACTATATTCTTCCTGCTCTTTGTAAACACCTGATTCTCCAGATTAAATCTCTGTTCAGACTTTCTGTTATCTGTGACACAACCCTGCTCGATACAATATTTCATAGTAAATGTATCAGGCGGGATTCCGGTCAGGAGACAGAAGCCACAGGACTCATGTGAACAGAGAAAGGTTAATATGTAGAATTATTAAGTAACGCAGGATTCACTCCTCAGAGGGGTAGAAAAAACACTGAAGCATACAGAAGTAGCCAATGTAAGTGGCAGCCACTGTTTCCAGGGTTGGGGGAGCACATCTAAGGAAGCAACACGGTTGGACAGGTTTCCCCTCCTCTCACCATGGCTGAGATCCGGACCTCAGTGCAAGGGGTGGCTGAGGCTTGCTGGAAGGTGAAGAGCTCACCAAGGGCCACAGGTCTGAGCAGGACACAGCCTGCCAAGGTGCCAGGAAAAATGGCTAGAAAGGCTCCTGCTAGGGAGCACCCTCAGGGTGTCCGCAAGACCGGCTGGGAAGTAACCTGGGCCACCAACAAAGCGGCCCGGAGGGAATGTGCTTTGCCATTTGCTGTTGGTGGGGAAGCTTCCTGAAGGCAACCAGGGCATAGGTACAAGAGGAAAAGGCCCTGGTTCCAGGGAGAGAAGACCCTTCCTTTTGCAATGTTAACTCTCTGGGTCCGATCAGGAGAGAGAAACCACCCAGTAATTTGAAACAGGCAAACTTTCATAAAAAGAATTACTAGCTATAACGGGGGATGGGAATGAGAGAGTGGCTAGTGAGACGTAAAGAGAACTCTTTAGAAGTACAGGAAGCACAGATATAAGAAGGAGCGATAGCTCTAGGGCTGTAACAGAGTGCCAAGGAAGCAAGTACGCCCCCACCGCGAGCTGGGATCCGCACCCTGCGAGTGACATCATGGCTGCCGCAAGGTCAATAGCAGACATGTTGCTGTGGCGCCTCACCAGCAGAACTTGCTGGAAATCTGTCCTCTAAAGTACCCCCAGAAAGCTGTTCATGGGAGGTGTCTCAGTGGACTTCTTCCACTGCAAAGCCTTGTGAAGGGGATGCCAGGGGGGATTTGCTCACCTTCAAGTGCTGCTTGGTTGCTTGGCCCTGCAGGATGCAGATCCAGCTCCAGAATCACAAAGCAGCTCAGAGAAGGGAAGATTTGGTGATAGGAAGTACTAAATCGATCATTGATAACGGTCCACCCCTTCAGCTACTTGGCTTCTAAATGCATTCTTTTACACACACTTGAACTTTTGCACTTACCCCTTCCCTGCATGAGGAGGTGCAATCACCATGGTACCCATCACTGGGTATGTCATTACTCTGATTCAGTCATGGTGCCACCGAGTATTCTGTCACCTAAAGACTAAATGATAAAGTGAATTCGTATATGAAATAATAATGGAAGGAGAAGAGAGGAGAAGACACACATAACAACATATGCATCTAAGCAAAGAGAAAAGAGACAGAGCTACTTCAGCCCTCCTTTATGTCACTGGTCACAGGCTGTAACTTGTACCTATGGCTTCCTTCTTCCACCTCTCATTTCGTATTTCCCTTGCCCTCAGCCAGAACCGCAATGGGTCACTTACATCATAACCTGGTAAAATGACCCAAAACTTCATTGGCAAAATGGTCTGAATCCTAACTAGTTCTTCTCTCCTTTTTTGTGGGGGGAGGGGGAGAGGTCTGTAGTTTCCTATAAACTTCCACTATGAGGCATGGAAATATTTAGAGTTACCTGAGGAATCCCCTGGGTTCCAGACGTCATTCTCGTTGCCCTATTGGGCAGCAGCAACTCAATCTCCCCTCAGTTATTGGGACCGATCACTCCAGCCAGCAGAGTGACCTCTTCTTCTACCCAGTGACTAGAGGCATAATAAGCCCAAAATAGCCCAGTGGCAGTCGCATCATACCACTTAGTGAAACCATCGTTGCGTCCAATGGTGGAAGCATTAGCCTTGGACTATGATCTCCAAACTAACAGAGCTCAGGGATGCTGGGACAAGAAGCAAACTTTCTGTGAGTGGGTTACTAGTGACAACAGAGAGAAGAGCAACTCTACTTCCGTTTCTTGATTCCTAGATCCATGGATCTTAGCAAAAGAGAAACACCCCTTAAGACAGAATCCCATTCTTTGGTGTGTTGTGTCCCAAATGGCGTTCCAACAGAGTCTTCATGAAGCCATTCCACCTTTCAGTTCGGCTAGCCAGCTGCTTCCTGGTGATGGAGTATGTGGTTAATTCCATGGCAGGAGACCATTACCGCACTTCCCTCATTGTGAAGTGATTTCCTTGATCAGAAACAATGCTGTGCAGAATACCACGACGGGGAACGAGGCCTTCCAGAGTCCACAATGGCAGCCCTGTCAGAGACAATACAGATAAGCAAGGCATGGCGGTATTAGGGCAGGGTGATTTCATGACACCCCCCCTTGCCTATTTTGTTCCTCTCTCCTGGAATGCCTTCTTCAACTTCTACCACCCTTTTAGGTTCTAATCACTCTCTCTCCGGCACATTCCTGTTCCTCTCATTATCTAAGGCTCCAACAGAACGTTTCTCCTTAGCCCGATGGTTGATCGTGCCTTCATGGAAGGAGTAGTGTAATATCATTCTTCAGTTGGGGGAGAGGAGAAAGAAGCAAGGAAATAGCAGTGTAAACCCACCAGGCTCCCCCGATCAGTCCGAACGCAGGCAGGAAGTGCGAGATGGGCAGGGTTGGCAGGACTGAAAAACATCTGTCCTCTCTATGGGGTTGGCTTTTCTCATAAGAACTTGTCCCTAGTTTTTGTTGTTGTTTTTGTGTATGTCTGGGTATTGGTTTGGGTTGTGCTTTTATTTTGTTGTTCCAGTATGGGTCCAGAAAATAAGGAAATAGGAAAAGTGGCATTTCAGGGGTTACATTAGAATCTTCCTCTCCTAGCTCAAAAACACATTCAGGTTCTTCACATGTGTATTGTTCTAATCATTCTTAGGGGTCAGCAGGCTCACACGTTAATATTATACCTATTTTTCCATTAAGAAAACCAAGGCAAAGTGAACTAAGGGGCTTGCGGGAGCCTCACAGGGAGTTACCCCTAAGGCTCATTTGAGCTCAACATTTTCCCACGTTATTTTAATAATCTATACCCACAAAAGAGCATTGCCCTTCCATGTCATATCACATCTGTATAGCGTTATAATGATATGAACCAGATCAGAAACAGGTCATCAGCCAACACTGCTCATCAGCATAGACCTGGTATCTGGGGAACATTGCTGCTGGTTGTGACATTTCTCACTCATTTGTAACCCACGTCAGCTGATGTCACCATCACCCTTAACACCTAAATTACACAGGCCTGAATCCCTATCCCAGAACTTGTCCAAGTTCAGTGTCATCGCCAGGGTTTTTCCTGGTTCCTCTGGTCCTGAGCCCATGCACTCGCCAGGTGAATTCAGGCTGTGGTATATCCTGCCTGTGCACACAGTCCCCACTGGGCCCAGTGTGGATCTGGCCCTTCCTGGATCTCCACCAAAGAAACAGCACGCACACAGAGCCTCTGTGTCCCCAACACATTTCCTGAAGACGTGAAGAGAGGGAGGAAGTTTTCATCCAAATAAAGTCAATGCTCCTGTTCCTAATGTTCTTTCAGCTCCTCCAAGACCAGGCCGTGCTGACCAGCCGCACCCTCCCCGGCCTGCCCCCTGGGCGGCACCAGCTCAGCTCAGCTCTTTTCTCCCCATTTACATCATTCCTTCCTCTGCAATTGCTTCCGGGAGCTCTGAATTCCTCCCATCCTACTTTGTAGAGCATCTCTTCGGCTCTCCCAGCCCTGATGCCCAGATCAGCCCTGAGCTCTTCTGGGCAAATCCAAATCAAGATGCTTGGCCGAAATAATTTTTTCATTAATAGCACAACATTCCGTGCTTACTCTCTAACATGTCCTTTAAGAGAATCCACCCTCCTCAAAAAACAGGTTGATTTGATTTCAAACAGCAATTTGTTTCTTTTTTTTTTTAATATGCTATATTTATTGAAGGAGGGCCAGGGAGACCCCCACTTGGAAAGACTTTACATTTCAAGCTGGTTCGATTGATGAGAGTATTTTAAATCAAGTAAATGAAGATTTCCAATCCATTCGACCCCTACTCCCAGCAATTAATACAAAGTAGTGGGATTTGCTTAACTACTTTACAGGTATCTTTCTTTTTTCAAGATGGGACAGCTAAAATCAAATGATCTTGAAGGAGTGATGAAGATGTTCAGGATAAAAGAAGGGGTGAAAGAAAGTAAACCTCCTGTACCTCCATACTGCGTGTGTGTCCGGGTCTCCCTCCCAGGGGATTCGGGCCCTGCGGATTGATCCCGAGTCACTTGTCATTCCTTATCTCGCCCTGTGCCTCTCCATAGACTTCCTGAACACTTCCTGCCAGGGCATCCATCTCTCACAATCCAGAAACAGTTTCTTCAGTTTCACTATGAGTCAGCCTACTCCCCAAAGTCCCCAAATGGGTTTCTCAAACTGGCACATTTTAGGTGTCAGTTTTCCCAATAGACACCAGACCTCATTAATCTGCAGTGGTCACTCCACAGGACATATTTGCTTTGCTGCATGACTCTCAAAGCATTCCTTCTTACCTTTCCAAAAAGAAAAAAAAGGAAAGTCAAATTGTGTCTAAGCCAACTAGTACACTGTTCTTCTTTCCATTCCTGGTTTCTTTTCCCCTCTCAATGAAGCTTTTATCTCTGCTCTTGAGGCTAATGGCCCCAAATTAGTGCCAAGTATCCTACTTAAGTCACTTTTAAAATAGCAATAATGGAATTGGAATGTAGCTTTTACCAGGAGGAGGAGGAGAAGAAGAAGAGGAAAAGGAGGAAGAGGAGGAAGAAGAAGGAGATGAACAAAAGAAAAAAGGAAAGGGAAGAAAGGAAAGGAAAGGAAAGGAAAGGAAAGGAAAGGAAAGGAAAGGAAAGGAAAGGA